>NW_013670096.1:81785-86939 GCF_000517525.1 Limulus polyphemus | reverse complement strand
ATATACAGTACCGCCTTATAGTCAGCGATCATAGTTGAGGTTAATAAGGCTATATCAGCCGCTTATAGCAGCATCATATGTTTGAGGTTAATAGGCTAATATCAGCCCGCTTATAGCAGCATCATATGTTTGAGGTTAATAGGCTAATATCAGCCCGCTTATAGCAGCATCATATGTTTGAGGTTAATAGGCTAATATCAGCCCGCTTATAGCAGCATCATATGTTTGAGGTTAATAGGCTAATATCAGCCTGCTTATAGCAGCATCATATGTTTGAGATTAATAGGCTAATATCAGCCTGCTTATAGCAGCATCATATGTTATGCGTGTTCACAACGAATGGTGTACAACACTATGTTACCACAATGTGGTTCTTAATACATATAACTTTGACCTAATACCCTGCAACTTCGATCTTGATTCTCCTTTCAAAAGGACAGATGATTACTACAATATTTCCCTGGAACTGATATCCCTAAAGAAGTTACAAGCAATTGGAGTTGTAACACCGGACATAGATTTTAAATAATAGTTTGGAATTATTGAGTAAAAGCATTGCATTAAAGGGGGCTGTGTTACGAAATTATCTCTGGCTGCCCACATCATTAATACCATTGATCTAAGTTTTTTTTCGTAATCTGATATGGTTGGCCTAAGGGAAATAAGATCTCACTTCCTTCTTATCACCCACTCATATATCTTAAGAATTAGGTTGATTTGATTAGTTTATGTACAATACTTTTAAGATGCACGAGATGACTTGTGAAAGGCCATTCATTTACTTATGATGTTTCTGTTGCCTGATGTTTCATTAATCTAATTATTTTGTCAATTTGTTACTCATTATCAAACAGTATGGTGGAGATCTAATTTTCCTAACTTATGGAATTTCCGTTTCTGGTTGACCCGAGGACCCAGTTTTTAACACGATATCTTCATGTGTTGAGTTTGACAGAGTTATTAAAAACCAGTTGTCAAAGGTTGCATTTATAAGTGCACATAGGTTTCTAAGAATTTATTATAAAATACAATATGTTATATTATTTGGCAGTTTGGTAATTAAGCTTGTTTATTGGCAACCATGTAACTGTTAAATAAATAAATAAAACGAACGACTATGTGATAAACTTAAAACGTTCTGTAATTAAATTTTTGTCCAATTTACTAAGGTTTATTGAATTTCTTACACATTTAGTTTAGTAACAATACTCTTTCACAAATACCCAAGAACGTCATATCGGTTTGCACAAACTGTGTTTTAATATCATTACTTTTATTGCTGACGTCACAAGAGTTTGCTAAGTTACAATGGTGAGTATAATAGTAATCAACAGTCTCAATCTCTAAGAGATTATTTTTCTTCAGCTACAGTTCATTTCTGTTGGACAACAATGTCGAACACGCAAATTGTCTTTTTTGTATAGTTATTGGTTTCACAGGTACCAAACCAATTACGTCACAAGCGTTAGGACTTGTTCAACGCAGTAACTTGACACATTTACTGTTGATGTGTCAAATAGTTTGAATACTGAAATATTTGAAAATACCTCGACCATTTCACTTCAAGAAAGGTAAGACTACCTGCAAATGTCATATTTTAGAAATTTATCCGCCAGCTTGGTTAAAAAATGGACCTTACAGAGATGTTTCTTGTGTTTATTGATAAAATCTCCAATTTCTATTATTGTTTTTACGTATCAATTTACACTGTATTTTTGTTTGTTTTGATTACTTCTGTTCATTTAAAAATACTTCACTAGGAGTCCCTCGGTGGGAGAGCGGTAAATCAGGGGTTCGATTGCCATCGGGGAGCACAACAGATAACCCGCCGTGGCTTTGCTATAAGAAAACACACACACTTTACTAGGAAGTGTATAAAACATATATGCAATAAGATATCGGAGATATTATATTATTTTTATGTTACACATTCTGTAATTAATAAGTGATATGTTTTATCATTTCGAACACGGATATATCATTTTCGTATATTTTAAGAAGAAAATAATGTTGTGATACTTATTTTTAGAAAGTGCTAAATAATGCTTATTGGTGACGCAATATTATTAGATAAAAGTGACTCTGGCAGTTGTTTTATAAATAATACTGTGCGTTTCTGAATATGTTAAAGGTTCTTTGTATTGTTAACACCAATGAAGAGAAGTTGATGTTTAAAAATTATCAAGATTGAAATATTCGGCGTTGATTAAATGATTTAACATTAACGTTGTAAAATACTGTCTAAAATTTATTAACTTACCACTTTCTTGAAATGCATTAATACTCTATTGTCATTGAAGGTGATACAATTGATGGTGTCAGTACTTTATAATAGGTAGGTTTAACATACATACTTGTTTTGAGTAAATAATGTTTATAGCTACTTTTTAACGCGTTTTTTTATTTAAATTCCTCATATAGTAATGCAGTAAGTTCGATTAAACATTATTGTAAGAATTAAAATATCTAAGCTGTTTTAATCTTGTCAGGAAATCTAGGAAGAAAAAGTATTAACAGAGCATTTTATCAGTGATTAAAAAGTGATCTGTTGTATCGGGAGTTTGTGTGTCATATCAGTTTAATGATGAAACAGAGTGTTATATGTTACGATGCTCCTAATAGAAATTATATCAAGTTTTAACGCTCGAAATTAATGGTTCCTGTTAAAATGAAATTCATCACCACTGCTTCAACTAAAAGACATACTTTTGTCTTACTGTAATTATAGCGAAGGTTACGGTTATTTTAAGTAAAACCTATGGCCTAGAATAAAAATTATAGGCCAGTGGAAAAGCCTATTATAATGAAGCAATAAATCATTGTTAAGACAAAGGACTTTTTTTTTTAAATTGCGATTAAGGCTTAGACAGATATGCTTTATTACTTGAGTGTGAATTCTGTAAATATCACTAAATCATGAGACCAAAGAGACAGTTTACTTGTATGTGTTCACTTTATTCGTGGTCATATCTTCGTAAAACTAATATAAATTCTTGACGTATTTTAATTACAGGTCAAAAATAAATCGAATATATTAATTTCATTGTCAGGTCTCTTTACAAATGATTTTAATTTAAGTCAGGATTTCAAGTTATGAAGATCAAGTTTTGAGTAGCTTACCCGTGAAGGTTATAAGTACGTATACAGTTATACCTGATTTGATGAAAACTGCTATTTATTTCAGAATGGTAAAACCTGGAAAGCTTGCGAGGAAAATACAATATTACACCGCAACTCTTAGATATAACCGACTTTTATGGAACGTTCCTTATTGAGTTTCATTCAAAACAGCGACGACTAATGAAGCCTGTTATTGATTGAAGATGTAGACATCAGACATTAACACGGTATTTAATGTTTCATCATTAAACGTTTTAAGAATTCTTAGAATTCTTAAAGCTGATTCGAAGTGTAAATTGCTCAAAAACACGATAAAGTTTTGATGATGACGCAGAGTTTGATAGATAACGTTTGAAAACGGAATAACTTTACTGCTATACCAGTCTTTCACCCTTTTGTAAAAGAAAAAAGTTTACGAATGCATTTTAACGAATGATTGGCGGTTTTTGTCAAGATACAGTACAGCATTACAAGCAGGTGGCAATAGTTTGTTCTTTATGTTATATTTTTACAACTTGGCGCTCGTCTTGATGTTTTTAGCAGTTTGTCATTAAAACTTATGTCTATATCGATAGTCATCTTTTTGAACAAAATTCTAAATTGTAAATCTATTGAAAACTTTTTCGCCACTAATACCGTGAAATTCGTGTTAAGCCACATTTATATAGACTTAGAATGGAAATACATTAAGTTCCTGATATTTGCCACTATCTAAATATTTCTCAGTAAGATTGTGTTCGATGAAATGTTTACATCTATATATTTATTAAAGTTGACTAAGTTTTCCTTAATATTGGTGGAAATGTAATTTATGGCACCATGGTATTTTGAAATATAAATTACTAGTTTTAGTACACACACACACACACACATATATATATACGGCTAAGAATATTCACGAAATAAACAACGTTCTATCAATGGTGTTGAAATAT
This sequence comes from Limulus polyphemus, assembly GCF_000517525.1. Taxonomy (NCBI): domain Eukaryota; kingdom Metazoa; phylum Arthropoda; class Merostomata; order Xiphosura; family Limulidae; genus Limulus; species Limulus polyphemus. The sequence continues at coordinate 82,884 of NW_013670096.1, read as the reverse complement.
TATAAGTTAAATTTGGGCAAAGTAATTCTTGTTGTTTGAATTTTAACAGTTTGTGGAGTAATGTAATGACACATAAACAAAATGATTCCCTTAAATTCCAGTGTAAGTGGATTTATACTGCTAGAAACCGGGTTTCGATACCCGTGGTGGGCAGAGCACAGATAGCCCTTTGTGCTTAATAACGAACAACAACCAGTGTAATTTTATTACCTTAAATATCTATTTCTGAAATAAGGAAAAAACATATTAAATTACGAATTTATTCAACATGTAGTATACAGTTATTAAGTATAATATATAAATCAACTGTTCCGTTTATATAGGAAGAAGAATATTACATACATTAAAATATACTGCACTGTGACTTATACTACTGCATTCAGATTGGGAGACTTTTTCATAACTGTTAGCTTATTATGAGAAGTAAGTAAAAATTATTTGAGAATAACCTGGGTAAAATATTTTATACCTTAAATGGTTCATTATACTTTAATTAAAGCAGGTTAGCAATTAAAGAAAACATTCAAGTACATTAAGGAGTGGGAAGAGCTTTCAGCCAGTTATAACCAAACCATAAAATGTATTCTATCCAAAATACAGTACTGTGAAAAAGTGTTAGGACAAGAAAATATTTTATTATTCTTTCCATTTTATAGGACTAATTCCTCTATGTCGTTAGAGAATATAAACTTTCAACACTATGGTAATGCTTCACTGACCCCTGTTGACAATTGAATGAGCCAGGGTGAGATCACTTATCATTCTTTAGAATTCCCGTATATAATACTTCTACCAAGGACATGTCATAAGGTTTCTGCTTGAATGAGCATAATGATCAAATTTAGGATCTAAAATAACTGTCATGGTACCCCATGCAGTGTTTGAACTATATAGAAAGAAACTAGCATGGAGCTAGCATATGGTACCAGTACATGCTAGAAGAAATCAATTCAATAGCACTACACAAATAAACCTTGATAAAAACAGTGTTTAATACTATATATATTAAGTTTTGTTGTCATGCCATGGCCCGAAAAGCGTTGAGAATTGTCAGTAGAGCAGAGAGTTTGCATAAAAGCTTTACATGATGCTGGTTGGA
>NW_013670096.1:46549-80976 GCF_000517525.1 Limulus polyphemus | reverse complement strand
CCATGTACCAAATTACAGAAAAGTGTCCAGATCTACAGTATCAAAAAAGACTCAACGAGAATGAAATAGTTGATCTTGTGGTTGTTAAAAAAACCTTTACTTTGATCTACAATTATTGTCATGAGACTAAACTTTGCTACAAAAGTACAAAAACTGAACTGTTAATGATTTGAAAAGGGTGTTATGGACGCATGAATCCAAGTTTGAAATATTTGGTTCAAAGCGTAGGTTGTATGTCTGGCGAAAGAAAAGTGAAAGATACTTACCTCAATGCACAGCATCTGCCATGAAGCATGGAGGAATCAGTGTGATGATTTGGGGGTGTTTTTCTGCTGAGGCAACAGGAGATATTTGCAACATAGATGGAATAATGCACTAGTGCAAGTACCATCAGATACTAATCTGCCATGGTATACCCAGTGGTTTGCATGTTATTGGTAAAGGATTCTACTACCAAAACGATAATAGCCCCAAACACTCATCCAGCCTATGCAGATATTACTTAGCTAAGAAAGAAGCTGCTGAGGTCATTCAAGTGATGCAATGGCTCCACAGAGCTCCGATCTTAACCAAATTGAGCAGATTTAGGATTTGACAGATCAAAAGGTCCGGCATGGCCAGGTGGTTAAGGCGCACGATTCACAATCTGAGAGTCGCGGGTTCGAATCCCCTTCACACCAAACATGCTCGCCCTTTCAGTCGTGGGGGCGGTCAATCCCTCTATTCGTTGATAAAAGAGTAGCCCAAGAGTTGGCGGTGGGTGGTGATGACTAGCTGCCTTCCCTCTAGTCTTACACTGCTAAATTAGGGACGGCTAGCGCAGATAGCCCTCGTGTAGCTTTGCGCGAAATTCAAAACAAACAAACAAACAGATCAAAAACTTGACAAATCAAAAGTTACTTCCAAGAATCTTTATGGGAGTGTATTAGAGACATTTAGAGTAAAATCCCAAAGGACACTTTGATTGAATATGTCGCAACAATGCCTGAAAGACTGTGTACAGTTATCAAAACAAAAGGGGACACATGAAATATTAACTGTTTGCTGAACTCAAGCACTTACACTGAGTTTCTGTTGTACTAAATATGAATATTAATAAAATTCTGATGTTTCACCTGTGATGTACCTTCCACTGTTCTTTGAAAGTAACCTGAAATCTGATTTTTTACTTTGTCATAACACTTTTACATAGTACTGTATAATATTTTAGAACTTCACAGATATATTTCACATGTACTTGTGAGATCTGAACACATAATGACAACCGTTTTAGAAATGAACACAAAACTTCTAACAAGGCTTAAACGAAGACTTAAGTAACAGTACTGGTATATTTCCAAGAGTTACGGGAAACGTAGCAAAATAAATAAAAATATTGCGAGATTGTTTGGAACAATTCCAATTTTGTTTTAAATCAAATGTTAGAGAAACGGCACAGAGATAAAACCAACTTTAATTAATTATAATTATATAATTTAAAGATGTACATAACTGAACTTAAATTAAATAGATAATTAATCATAAAAAAGCATCTCTAAGCCTCTTAAAAGCAATAGGTTTAATTAATTAGAAAGCATTATTGGTTGTTAGCTGACGTTGATGGATACACGGCATACATCAAAGTGGTAATTCTAAACCGAGAATTCTAAATTTTTTCTCTATCGATATAAGTGTTTGTGTACGTGTGCACACAGCATAAAGTAATTTGTAGAAAATAGTTTTCAGGGGCATAACATAGAGTTTTTCTAACTAAAAGAGCTACAATTAATGATTTTCTGTTTCAATTATTTTGTTATTGTTTCTGCATGTAGTGCATTATTACAAACATATATTTATCAATAACCTTATACAGCTTATTTGTGTGTCAACAAGCGACCTTTAGCACACAGAAAAAATATCACCGTAATAGTTGTCTATCATGGTGAAACTGGGTGGATTTTTATATTTGACATTATACTACTTAATGTTCTTGGAAACTGTTTTTGCAAATAGACTCATTTTTTTTCTAGATAGTACAGTGTGAAATAGACAGTTCTGAGAAACAATGTGGAATGTGCAGAGGAAAAAACAACACATGTGACGTTGTCTCTGGTTTGTTTACAAGACCTCGTTTACCAAGAGGTTACAATCTCATCGCCAGGATCCCACGTGGTGCGTGCAACATTAGTATCACTGAACTTCGTCAGAGTAGAAACTACCTTGGTATGTATTTAGCTTACTTTATTTAACATATCTATTATAATTTAATAACAGAAATAAGTTATTACAACATAAAAATCATATTACATACATAGATCTAACTTAGGAATCCAGTAGAGGTAAGAATATATCCTACTTGAATATCAAAACGAAAATTTAGAAAACATCCGCGTGTAAAGATTTATTATCTATGGGTATATATACATGTTTGTGATGAATGGTACATATATTTCTATATATATAATATTGGAAATAACAATGGAAACATTAGATACTATGTGTATAAAATACAGATATTATGGGATCACTCTTTCTCTATTGTTTGAATATGAGCTGCAATAGAGTACAATTACTTGTTTATAGTTTGCACTGCGATTGGCTTTCACCTAACCAATCATACAATGCCACATCAGCATAACGCCAATCAAAGCACATAGAGTTAATTTTTCAACAGTACTTGGGTAAATGCATTCCTAACTCCCAGAAAAGAACTGTCACAAGATAAACATGTATATAAAACAAAGTTTTGGTTGGTAAAGACTACCCAATTCAACAGATTGAGTCAACATTTAATGTTTCAGCAGGAAATGTAGGTAAACTTGGTAGAGGGTACTCAAAAACCGTGTTGTTGGTAATAAAAGTTGTCGAAGTAGAAAGCCCAAATTCTTCGAAAGTGATATTAAGTAACTCAGGGGTTTTTCTTTATGTGATACATGACAATCCGGTAGAGATTTTACAAATGACCTAACTGCAAGTAAAGAAGTGAATTTTATCCTCAGGAAAGAATGATACACATTAACATGAAGTGGTCTTAAAGGATGTGTTGCTGCTCCAAACCACTGTTTCAGAAAGAAAACCAAACCAAAAGGTTGAAATGAGCATGTACTACAAACAACTGGATGAGCAATGCTGGACGAGTGTGCTCTTTACAAACAAATCTAAATTTAAATTATTTGGCAACGACCAGCGATAGTTTGGTCGATGGAGAAAGTAAAAAAAAATCTACGATAAAGTATGTACAAGTGTGGCTGCATCTAAGCCTAATTGTTGTTACGTTGGTTACTAACAAGTACAAAGAAATTATTATTATCCATCATGCCATTTCTTCAGGAATAAGACGTGCTGCGCAAGACGGTGATCTAAACATGCAGCAAATATGATGAAACTATACCTGAGAAAATAGAGGTCAATGGAACATTCACAACCATGGCTTGACCCGAATAAAGTCACAGTATTAATATGATTACCTCCGAATAGGCTTATATGGAAACTGGGCAACCAAACAACTTGGCTGACTTGTGGGGAGTAATACAGGACATTTGGCATAATAGTTTCTCTTTATAAAATAATAAACTTATGGTAGCATATAAACAAGGTGCACTAATCTATTTATAGGGAATAAAAAATAACCGTGTATTGTAAAACGTATTCTCTTTTATTTTGTAGATTATATAACAATAATGTACTTTGTTAATATTAAGTATACCATTCAGTACAATTAATCATTATTTGTGACTTCTATATATTGATTAATAAGCATTTTCTACCCAGAGTTTTGTATTCACACTTGAATTCAGTGCTGACTTATTGATGTCATTATCAGAAGATGCTGTGATTTTAAGTTGAAATTATTCTGTACTTCATGGAATCACTGACTTGCTGAAAGATGGATCCTTACCTAAACGGTGTTGTTCTGAAGGAATTACATGATCGAAAATATTTTTTTTTGTGCCTGTCAACAGTCAGGGTGCCATCAATGACGTATATATATGTATTTCCACATCATTTCCACGTCACTTAAAAGAAATAGTTATTTTACACAAACTATAATGAAAATTATTATGGAAAGACACAAGCGACACACACATAGAAGACTAAAAACTGAGTAATGGTGAATATATTAATGATACAAAACATTATCATAGAAAATGCAAAAGAGAGTGAGTAAGGTGCACAATGCCCTTATGTTTCTGTAGAGCCCCTTGGCTGACATAGAACATTACACATTTTCGTCATGCCGTTTATTGATGTACGGGTACACAATGCCCTTATGTTTCTGTAGAGCCCCTTGGCTGACATAAAACATTACACATGTTCTTCATGCCGTTTATTAATGTACGGGTACACAATGCCCTTATGTTTTTGTAGAGCCCCTTGGCTTACATAGAACATTACACATTTTCTTCATGCTGTTTATTGATGTACGCTTGTATTATATTGTTCCAAATTCCTTATATTACCTTTTATAATTCAGCCAAGCTGTTTGGTCGGCTTTTATTATTCTCAGTTCTTATCTAAGTTCGTATAGTTTCTGGAATGTTCATGTTTCAGAACATGTGTGTCAGTGTTTCATCGGGCTCTTTAATGTAAATATATCGTTTTAAAATATTTTCTGTGTAATTGCGATTATTGTCTTGCTAGGAGACGAAGCCCTGCTCGATGAGGAGTGTACCTGAAGAAATACCAGAAGTCAGAGTACCATCAATTTTCTGTAGATCACCAACACCAAAGTCTGAGATACTAACCTAAACTTGTACTGATTCTCCATTTTTCACTGTAGATGATGTACATTGATTATTATACAGTGTTCCTTTTCGCTGTTGAAGATTGATTAAATGTTGCCGAAAAAGTATAGCTTGGCTTTATCTGTAAAGAACACACATCTCTAGCTTTGATCAATCCGCTACTTGTGTTTCGATTCCCATTTGAACCTTTTGATTTGGTTACCTCTTCTTGGCAGCTACACATTCGTTGAGATTACTTCGTGCTACTGCGTATATTAATGTTCTCGATGTAACATTGAACCTGTATTTACAGCAAGGTTTATACTCGATTGTTGTAAAGATATGTCCCGATATATTTAACATCCCTTTTTTTTTCGGCGCCTCTTCTATTATTAATAGTGTCAGTTTAACGAAATCTCTTGAAAGTTTTGCATACAGCTCCTACTAAAACATGGAGTCTTGTCGCACTTTTTAACTTGGAAAATCTATGACCAACGAAAACCGTTTATGTGGTATTTCAGTAGCGAGAGGCATAGCTGGAGTCATACTAGCACTACTATCTAGCGTAGTATATCCGAAAACCTTTTATGTGGTACTTCAGTAGCGAGAGGCATAGCTGGAGTCATACTAGCACTACTATCTAGCGTAGTATATCCGAAAACCTTTTATGTGGTACTTCAGTAGCGAGAGGCATAGCTGGAGTCATACTAGCACTACTATCTGGCGAAGTATATCCGAAAACCTTTTATGTGGTACTTCAGTAGCGAGAGGCATAGCTGGAGTTATACTAGCACTACTATCTAGCGTAGTACATCTGAAAACGTTTTATGTGGTACTTCAGTAGCGAGAGGCATAGCTGGAGTTATACTAGCACTACTATCTAGCGTAGTATATCCGAAAACCTTTTATGTGGTACTTCAGTAGCGAGAGGCATAGCTGGAGTTATACTAGCACTACTTCCTAGCGTAGTATATCTGTCTGTACTGTTGTAGATTTTTTATAGTGATGTTTTACTGTTTGATTGATTGAATAACAACCAAACACAATATAATCTATCAGCACGTGATTGTATATTAGTTTTGTTCGTTTTCACACGACAAAGAGGTGGTGTTCTTGTAGTATTACTGTCTTATGTCATTTTCCCTCACATGCCTCGTTAAGTATTTCCAAGAGTTCATATCTATACCAGAAATTAGCATGTGGACTTCATAACGTCCCCAGGAATGCTCAAATACAATCTTACTGTAAAATGCCTTTTCTTTCTCGGTATATGTAACATATAATTTACGAAAATTGTTAATATTAACAAATACTTTTATATATATATATATACGACACTTGTTAAGAACGTTGTTTTTTCACTTACTTCTGCTGTCTCTTTTACGAAAAACGAACTAGTAATTGTACGTTTTTCCAGCACCACATTAAAGTTGACAATGATATAACTCACTGACATTAAGAAGTGTCCACTAAATGTGGATATGAAGTATAAGAATGGCATTTCAAAAGGAAAAATTGTATACAACAGAAACCTGGAGCTTATTTTTGTACCACTGCTAACCCTATCACTTTCACATACACTTCTTTTTGGGTCTTCTAAAACCATAAAGCACTAATTTAACAACTATCAGTCTTTGATAAGCACATAAATTTGCTATATTTCATCATGACTTTCAATGGCTTTATATATAATGCTGTGAACACGAAGTAAAAGAAGCATCTTAGAACGCCATCTTGAATAATAAGTATTCAATGATAATAATCTTGTAACTAATATCTATTTGCTATTTTAAATTCGAAATTAAGTACACGAATTCATTTCCTGAATTATACTATATTTCAGGTTTTAAGTTTCTGTTATGTGTCATTTTTTGCTATTCTAATTATCCCGTTGCATTCATTTTTTATTTATTGCTTTAGCATACTTTGAATTCTACCTAGTTCTATAGTGGCGGAGCTTGTTGGACTATAGATCTGAGGATCTAGTGTTTACGTCTTGTTATCGCAAAAATAAAAATGGCTCTGTACACTTTGGTGCAGTGAGTGCATTTTAAGAGTGACGGTCAACTCCTACTATTCAGTCAGACAAGAGTATTGTAAAAGTTGGCGGTGAGTGATATTGACTAGCGGCCTTTCCTCTAGTCTGTCTGCTTAAACTTAGGGGCGGCTAGCGTAGATATATTTTGAGTAGTAGCTTTATGTGAATATTTGAAAACAAACAAAACAATCTAGAAGAAACCTGTACCCAGTGTCTTTAAATATTATACTTGGAACTGTTACTGTAAAACATTTCAATTCTTTGACAAGTTTGCACTTACTCTACATCAAACTCGTAACCTTTTTTTAAATAAAAATAGACAAGTAACGCTGCCAAATATAAAGTGATTTTTTAACCACAATTAAGCACGATGATAACAGTGTTTTTAAGCTCCAGTTATGTTGATAAATTAGAATTTTCTTATTTCCCAGCTTATATTATCTCACTGTTTCCTCGAACCAGACAGTTGATCACTTCGTTAATAATATTGCGTCTCCTCCTCATGCAGTAAATTTCAAAGTTTCAGCAATATTCAAACATATGTCTTATCTTCTCATTAGGATATATATATATATATATTTATAAAAACTGATTATTTTCCATATTGTCCCACTTTCTGTGCTGCTGACTCTTCTGTTCCACGTTTTTATTTAACTTAAGCGAACTATGCTACATGAACCTTGTATTTCAGTTATGCAATTTTATATTTGCATAGAATGCAATAAATATTAAAGCAGTAACTATTTTACTTAATATTTTTACCAAGGAGATTTATAATTCTACAAACTTATTTTACACAGAACTTGAAATATATCACATTACTGTACAGTGTGTAGAACTACAGAAATTATCTTAAACGATCATTAATATTCAAACTTGAATGCATAAGGAATCCAACATTTACTCAAAACGTAAGTTCATATTTTTGGACAGTTGAATTAGTTAGAGTGACAATATTTTGAGTAAAATTTTAAATTTGCAATAAATGCAATTTTTTCTTCTGACTTTGATTTTTTTGTTCAACCATATTTTACAAAGTTTTGTTCACGTTTTATCATCTTAGGAAATTTTTTACTTAACACTTTTTGACAAAAAAAAAGTTTCTTTTTTCACATAGAGATATAGTTTTAGTAATACGAAACAAAACAATCAAAGTTGCTTATGTTCAGATTTTATGAGCAGGACCAGCAAGAGCGGCCAAACAAATTTACAATCGTGACACAGAAACAACAAATGTCTGCCCTTTGAACTATTGTTAATTTATAATGGTTCTCCTTATAATTTAGAAAGCTTCAATCAGGTGTGCTGGGTGACGATAAGATTCCAACGCGTTGAATATTGAAGACATTTGCAGTCATCCCGACTGCAAAGCCTCATTCCACTGCAGTCACGATTACTTTTAATAGGGCTGTAAAACGATTTTTACGCTGTCTGTGCCAAAAACTTGCTAATCTTAACTGCGAAATTATCGGTGTTGTCCCATATTTCGTTTATTACTATGTAAATCACGCGTGAGATCTAACAAGTATCATTCTGATGAATTGATATGCCCCATCTCAACTGTCTTAAGCATCACGCCAATTTAAAATGAACCAGTAACTTCTAGACGATATCAGCTGCTCGTTACTCTTTTAGATTTGTCTGTGAAAGTTTGATATAGCATCTTTTAATTTGCTTATTGGGCACGTCATGCAAAGCCCCAACCTGATAGCCCCTTATCAGAATCACACCAAACTATTTCACGGTATCAGGTAAAATGTCATAAAATGATAGAAATGCTTATAATAGAGGCACAGTTTTTACAATCAGTTGGTTCTAAGCTTGTTTTACTGTAAGTCATGAAAAAATTGTGTTTCTAAGAAAATCTATTTGTAATGAAAGGATTAATAGATTAAACAATTTTCGTAAACAAGAGACCTTTGAAAAACAAGATTAAAAGTGTAAACTATGCTTGTTACAAAGAAATAACAAATAAATACTAAGTAAGAATGAGATCAAATAATAAACGTTCTTGAAGTGAAATATATCGATAAAACACATATTTGATAAACCAAAACACTAACGACACGATATGTTTGGCTGGATTGTTATGCAGTGTATTTAATCATAACACAATTATCAGTAAATTTGTGTCGTTTAAGCCCTCAGGACAAGGACTGGACAATATGTCATCAACGGAAACTGGGCTATCCACCCAACGGGCAACTACCAGGGTGCTGGCACTACATTTGTGTACAAGCGACATAGCACAAAAACTCAGACAGGTGAACTGATTAGTGCTGAGGGTCCTACCACAGAACCAGTGGACGTATTGGTAAGTTCTGTGAATTTTGTGTAATGAAGTAATTAGATGAACTGATTAGTGCTGAGGGTCGTACCACAGAACCATTAGACGCATTGGTGAGTTCTGTGCATTTAGCGTAATGAAATAATTAGATGAACTGATTAGTGCTGAGGGTCGTACCACAGAACCATTAGACGTATTGGTGAGTTCTGTACATTTAGTGTAATGAAGTAATTAGATGAACTGATTAGTGCTGAGGGTCGTACCACAGAACCATTAGACGCATTGGTGAGTTCTGTGCATTTAGCGTAATGAAATAATTAGATAAACTGATTAGTGCTGAGGGTCGTACCACAAAACCATTAGACGTATTAGTGAGTTTTGTACATTTAGTGTAATGAAATCTGTGTGTTTCACTTCTAACTTAATACTCTTAATAAACTTTGAAACTGTGACGTTTTTAATGTTTCCATATCCATACTAGCACTAACGTTTTGTATACTTAATAACAACCCATGTTACAAATACTGAATAAGTTACCACAAATTTGACTTTATCATCTGACTTACGTAAATATTTTGAATTTCTTTCTTTGATAATTCATGGCACGAAGATAGGGACATCTCTTTAACTAAGAGGCGGTAATGATAACTAATGCTAAATGGTAAGTTGCAGTAAAGAAACTGTGTAAAAAGTTTAGATATTATTTACATAGGTTTTTTGAATTAAAGTTTGACCATTGAAAATTATTATCCAAATTAAAGCAGTGCTCGAACACTGAACAATGGCATGTTTTGTTCGTTTTAAAAAAAATCTTAACTTTAATTTTTTCTTACTTAAATTATGACATCATACAAGTGTTTGGTGTATAATATTCTATAATAACTATGGCCTATTATACCTAGAATATTTCAGTTGAAAATGTTTGTTTTTATGTATAGCAGGAGTCTCGTACAGTACTTAGACAAAATGACGCTTTATAGGTTTTGGATATCTAAGTGAGGCCACAAGATATTGCTAAGATAAAAATTAGACTCTTTAGGCTTAGGTTATCTAAATGAGATAAAGATAAAGTACTGAGACAAAAAATCATACTCTTCCCGTTTAGGTTACTATAGTGAGGCTGTAATATATTACTTTTAGAAAAAAAAAATCAAACTTCGTAGGCTTAGTGAAATCGAAGTTCGGGGTCTCAGAAATACTGCTTGGATTGAAGCAATGTCAGAAGAGAAAAAGAGCTGTTTCAAAATTAACTCAGATAAAATACGATAAAAACAGCAATTTGCTTATAAGTAAATGTCATAAAAGCTTTCAACTTCGAACTCTTGATGATTTTGATTTTAAGCGTCACATCGATTAAACTAACTTAATTGAATGTATCATAACAACAATCATCTTTCGTAAAAAACCCAACTGACTCAGGCATGTTTGTTTATCACTTTCGTATGTGGTTTTAAAATGGCTTAGATTTCGTGGCTGTAATATATTCTGGGATTCAAATTAAGGATCTTAGCCATAAATGCAGTTATTTAAATATTTGTGTTACTACCTGAATTAAGTCATGAATGGAAACTCTGAAGTTGTCACCGTTGGTTTCCACCATATCAGCATTTTCGAAACTTGCTGTGGCCATGCATTCTCAGCTAGTTTTAGCTCTTTCTGATGTGTGTTTGCGAATACTATCTCTCTCATTGATAAGAAAAGTGCATCTACCGAAGAGACGTGAAGGTTATATCTACCATTAATTGTAGTCCTCTGGTAACTTAGTAAACGTCGTTGACCACATATCTTTTAACGACTTCACCTTTGTAACACCAAAATCACATTTACTTGTTTTAACGAGTTTTGTGGTGAACGACATGTGTTATTTGCGCCCCGAAAATCCATATTTTGTTATCTATATTGCTCACAGCGTGCCAGTGTCGTCCATTTAAAACGTAGTTCTGAACCACGAATATTGACTATGTGGTTACAAGAAGCCAGATATGATAACCGTACTTTGTCTGGAACATTATTCGCTCTAGTATATCTGTTTACTAATACATTAATCAGAATTCTTACCATTCCCATATATGCATTTCACGAGAAAATTTTGGTTCGAAAAGTTTATAGATGTTTTACTTTTAGAAAGAAAGAAGAATATAACTGTAACTTTTAATTTGATTTTAATGTTAATCTTTCTTTCATTTTGTACTACCGGGACGCTTTTGTAGACATCACGAAATATTTGAATATTGGTAGACCTTTGCGATTGAACATAAAGTTGAGAAATTCTTTTCACTAAATTTCTCTAACATTTCGCATCTTGTGAATAAAGCAGCTGTTGACACTTTTACAGTTTAGTTTACGTGTTAATCTGTTGACACTTTTACAGTTTAGTTTACGTGTTAATCTGTTGACACTTTTACAGTTTAGTTTACGTGTTAATCTGTTGACACTTTTACAGTTTAGTTTACGTGTTAATCTGTTGACACTTTTACAGTTTAGTTTACGTGTTAATCTATTGACACTTTTACAGTTTAGTTTACGTGTTAATCTATTGACACTTTTACAGTTTAGTTCACGTGTTAATTTATTACGACTGATCTGTACTCGCACTTCGCTTTCCCTTCTTGTGTCTTTCAAATTTGTTTAGTTTCTACTTATTTCTATCAGGACTTGACAGATATTAATGTAAACATAATAAATTGCTGTTTATTACTGGTAATCAATAACATATAGACTTAGAAATAGATTTAGTTTCTTATTGCTTGATGTAAACATAAGAAATTGCTGTTTATTACTGGTAATCAATAACACATAGACTTAGAAATAGATTTAGTTTCTTATTCCTTGATGTAAACATAATAAATTGCTGTTTATTACTGGTAATCAATAACACATAGACTTAGAAATAGATTTAGTTTCTTATTGCTGGATGTAAACATAAAAAATTGCTGTTTATTACTGGTAATCAATAACACATAGACTTAGAAATAGATTTAGTTTCTTATTGCTTGATGTCAATAACAAATTGCTGTTTATTACTGGTAATCAATAACACATAGACTTAGAAATAGATTTAGTTTCTTATTGCCAGCGTATTACTTTCTTCCTTCGCTTCTCTCGGTTTATTAGTTCCGTTTCCTATTTCCTGATATTTTCTTACTCGTTGAACTCATGTTTTTTATATTATTTTCTCAAGTACATACCGAACCAGTCCCATTCTTTCTAATCTTGCACCTGTTTCCCATATATCGGATTATAACTTTTCACAATCACAGGAGTTATGTAGTTTCTATGCTTGCGGAATTTATAAAGATCCAACACTTTCTAATGAAATAGAGTACTATAACCCACATATTCCTTAGAAACTGGTACCACTTTCTGATCACTCTCAGCTTCAACCAACATTTCTCCTACCTAACTGCATAACAAAATTTCGACTAGAATTAATCCTTTATACTCGTTTATTCCAGCCTCAACATTCTTTAAAGCACGTGCCCAAAAATTTAACTGGTTACCATGGGATGTATGGGATGTATAACTGCTTATCGTGGGATGCATAGCTGGTTACTATGGGATGGGATGTATAATTTCTTTATAAAGTTCTCCAGGGCAAATACTACTTTACAGGAGTTATCTTGGTGATACAAGCTTGATTGCTAAAGTATACAAACTGTAACGAGTTACATATTTAGTAATTTACTGATTTAGTTATTATAACACTTTGATAAATGTTGCCACTGTTGGGTTACTGATTTAGTTATTGTAACGCTTTGATAAATGTTGCCACTGTTGGGTTGCAGATTTAGTTATTATAACACTTTGATAAATGTTGTCACTGTTAGGTTAGTGATTTAGTTATTGTAACGCTTTGATAAATGTTGCCACTGTTGGGTTACTGATTTAGTTATTATAACCCTTTGATAAATGTTGCCACTGTTGGGTTAGTGATTTAGTTATTATAACACTTTGATAAATGTTGCCACTGTTGGGTTACTGATTTAGTTACTTTAGCACTTTGATAAATGTTGCCACTGTTAGGTAGGTGGCAGCACTACGAACTCCAAAAATTGGACGTTACTTGTATTTTTTGTATTTATATGTAAAGCACACCATCAAATTTCTGGATGTGTCTGTAGAAAATGTATAATATTAAAAACCAGTGCCTCTTGCTCTGTTTTCAGTTTTGCAAGTTGTTTTTTCACATATGCCCCATATTACGATAGAATACTAATATATCGTAATAAGATCTTTATAATTATGTTACATAGAACGCTAGAAACAAACCTCCTCCCGTCGCTCAGTGGTAAATCTGCAGGATCACGATGTTAAAAATAGTGTGCTTGTGGTAAATAGAGGACAGAGAGTTCATTATGTGGTTTTGTGCTTAACAACCACACAAAATCAGAAGCTAGAGTTACTTCTTGTAAATTTTCACTGTATAAGAACTTTCTATTTTTGAAATCAGTACTTCTTTTTAGTATCACAGAAGTTATAGATACTAAAACTTCCACCCTAAAGTCTAGCAATTCATTAACGAGCGTTGTTTGGGCAAGTGAAGAAACTGCCATGTGTTGTGAGTCTCTGTATCCTTTTACAAAAACAGAGCATAAACACAATTTGTTTTTGCATCACACCTTATTTTCCTTTTGTAAAAGGTTATTATTTAGTAATATTTGATCTTTTTTCAAAAGTTTTCCACGGCTAATAATGCAGTGAACTTTGTGGGTTAAATGCCTTTTTTGTATTTGCTGTAAAAATAATTTCTGTTACACATCTCACGTAGAGAGGGTTTAATGGGTCCAGATGAAAGACAATGATGAAATGAATGGTTCTTTGCTTGTTGAGTGGTAAAATTTGAAATATTGAAACTTTTGTAAGATTATCCTATTTTTGTGTATACAATAAATGAGAAAACTTTCCTCGAATCTGTTGTGGACAAAAAGAAATGCTTATATGTATAATCACATTTTTTACATTTATTTTTCCACATAAATCTAAAAAGAAGGCTACTGCTACCATCTGGTATGAATATTTAACTATTGTAAACTTTTATAGCCTTTAAGTGTGTGTGAATCAAATAAATGAGTACTACGTATTGAAAACATAACAAATCAAGCTGTATAAAGATAACAGCGAAGTATTTCAAACAATTGTATTGCTACCATTTGATATGATACTTCATCAAAATATAGTAATAGGTGTATGGATAGCTCCGAGTATATTAAGTCCTTTGGTAACGTTGATGCTATTTTAAAAAAAGTCACAATATATATCACATCAGTTTTATGCTACACGTACACAGTGCACATACATATAAAGGTGAAACGTGAATCTTGAATACTGTCCGATAAATCATCATCCAAATCATTATCGTCACTAAATCATTTATGTTTTCACATGTATCTGCGTGATCTTCACATAAATAGGCAAGAGTGCAATGTAACCCCACCTTCACAGACTTGCACCGTCGAGAAGCACATTGGCATGTTGTCAGTTCAGCTATATCTTTCTTCTTTTTACTTATTTTTCCTGACTCTTGTGTCATGAGCTCCGGTTTCAAGCCATCTTCCGACCGTTTCCATCCATGTCTACTGTGTTAACATAGATTCTTTCCAAACTCCACTATAATAGTTTCCACTTTTAATACGCAGCAGTAGACTTTGTGGCACAGAAACAAACTTTGATTTTGCACTAACATTTTACAAATCCTTTTATACCTCAATGTATTAATGTTGTTAATGGTATTGCTTGGCTAATATAGTCCACAAATACATTCCTCGCAATTCTGTACCATCTTAAAAGACTCTCCAAGTTGTGCTAAAGCAAAGAACTTTCCTGTGTTGGTTCGAACCACATTAAATGCCTTCTTCTGACCCTTTCCTTTTAAGCAGTCAGTACTGTCAGATCCCATCAAATTACGAAATGGTACCAAATGGGAACATTACTCTCAATCAAGTTTCTCCACAACTGTGTTTACTGGAATGAAGTGAGTGCTTTGTTTAGTGCCTGTCTTAAACTGCATCTAAACAACAATATCCCTATAAAAAATATATGCCCAAAATTTTCTCTTTCCAACTTTGATGGATACGTCAGTATTAGGCCTATCGGATAATACATGAACAGCATTTCCTTCAACAAATAATAAACTTTTCCATACCTCTTCCAAATGTCTTGATACCAACCATAGTTGACATCTTTTGAACACATGCAATGTAGTTAATGAAAATGGCTGTTTCAGTTTCTTATCCCTGATTGTGGTCCTGAACTCTTCTGAGTACAAAGAGGAAGCTGCTTCAGTCTCAACATCCCTTATGATCTGACATTTGTTACTTTTGGCCAAGGATCCGTCCTCCTCTGCAATTTCCAGTGGGCTGCTTGAAAGTTCGTATTCAAATAGATGCTCAAAAGCGATATTTCTTTCTTTTGAAATGACTACCAGTCTTCCGAATATTTTACAGTCTGATTACAGTGGGTTGATTTTTTTCCTTTCTCTCCTATATTCTTTCTGAGGATTTTAAGGAGCGTTTTGAATTTCATAGATGTGCTAATTAATGTTGAGCCAGAGTTCAGGCATTCTTCAAGACATTAAAGCAATGCTTTTTTTTCTATACCTAGTGCCCCCCAGTGGCACAGCGGTATGTCTGCGGACTTACAACGCCAGAATCCGGGTTTCGATACCCGTGGTGGGCAGAGCACAGATAGCTCTTTGTGTATTTTTGTGCTTAATTACAAACAAAACAAAAAAAAATTATACTTAGCAACGTCTGTGTAACCTGAAATGGGTTGACTTTATTCTGTGATGTATTTTGTGTAACCTGAAATGGGTTGACTTTATTCTGTGATGTATTTGCAGCAGCATTTTGTGAGAAACAATTTTTTCAAAGTATTTTTCAAGTCGATATTTTAATCTTTCTGCACGATACACGTCTGTACCTGGTAACCACAATTACCTAGGTATTTTTTGTATCGATTTAGTAAAAACTGTCATATCGAACTCTGCTCATCGTTCCTCTGCGAGATCCTGAGCCTAAAAAGAGAAAAATTAACCCAAATGGACAGGATCATGCTTAAATATTCCATTGAAACTTTAATGTTCTCTTTCTTCATGTTGAAAACACACGTAGAGATCTAACTTTGCAAACTTACCATATTTGTAGTACCGATGTTTTTAATGTTAGACACTTTTGAATATTTTGCACACAAACTTCTAAGCAAGTCTTCCATTAACCTTCGACTGGCCTTTTAAAAACGCTATTTATATACCAAATGTACTAGGTAAGGTAACACGTGTGTACAAGTGCTAGGACATATCTTCAATATATATTGTATAGTGAAAACAGAAGTATTTTGAAGAATTTCAAATATGGCCATTTTCTTATTACTGACTATTGACGAAAGAAACAACAGTGGCTTTCAAACTTACTCTGCATAGTGTGTGTAACAGGATCGGGGTTTTGGCCGTTAACCTATTAAAGCAATGTCGAACATTTAAATCTTAGCTGTAACACATCAATACATATGACATTTGTCACTGCTGAGAAAACAAAATACCATCATTGTGACTTACAAATCAAACAATCCGTATTTCATCTGGGTATCCAAAATTACTAATGGTAGTAATTATCAAAATAAATCATGCATCAGATACTATTTCTTGTATGATATCCAAGTTCTCCCAGCCCCACCCCCCCAAAAAAAAATGAAGAAAAGGAATAGTAAATTCAATTTCTAAACGTACGTTATAAAATAATATCATATTAAACTATTTAACATTTTTGTTAGTTCAATGTTCTTGTAAACCAAAATAAAGATTAATTTTATGTTTGTTTGTTTTTTATAAATTTTCATTTCTTATCTTTGGAATAATTAAATCTTTCAAGGAATAGATGGCATACGTATGCCCGTGTTGCTACCTTTTATAGAGTTCAATGCATAATTGGCCCCTTGAAAACGCCTGCAAAAAGGGTCAAAAGTTGACAAGTAATAAACTCGTTTGTTTAAATAAAGCTTCATGTAAAGTCCTGTTAAGTATTCAGTGAAGTGATTAACCCACATTACGAGACTTTAGTAAGAAGTGTGTATAATGTATTGTCTTAAGTAGATTTCAAAACACGACTTGTTTTCGTGCAGGGTCTGTATATGTATGATGCATAAATAATGGTAATCCAGTTTTATGTGACTTACATGCCACTAATTCGAATCTCTTGTATTCCATTAAAGATGGGTTTAATAATAAACATACAAAATATACAGAATGAACTGTATTAAGCTTTCTAGAAAAAAGAACAAAACTGATGTACCCTATTTCAAGGTTTATCAGAACAAAAGTAAAAACTATTATTATTATTTTTGTACTTGATAAAGAAAATATGTAATTATTAGCTGGAAATTTAGTACGCTTGGGTGACATCAGATACTATGTGAATTTAATGTTATCATTGAAAAGTTTATAATATAATATTGAAACTTGCTTAATATCTTTTAAGAAACACGATTTACAAAACTGTGTACTTTTACCCTTTTTATTAGAAAGATGCTTAATTAATAATAAAATGACTTTGTGGTTTTTAAGTACTTTTTCGCATATGCAGTTACATAATAAAACTACGAAACTCATTGGAAATTTCAATTTGGTTTGGGTTTCATGCTCACTTGAGTTAAAATAAATGCTTCATTTGCTATTTTGTCCAATGTTTAGTTAATATATGCACAGTCGAACCAGGGAATTACTTACAAATATACAATACCAAGCAAGAAACTTCAGAGAAAACGCAACGGACGAAGGAGACACAGACATAGACAGAAATCAAATAACCGTAGGGACCGCTGGACAAGACGAAGGAATCGAAGAGTCAAGGGTCAAACGCGTCAAGACATTCAGAGTACAGACACTGGACTTGGACTTCGAAGTTCCATCCCTGTTATTAATGGTGTTCAGAGAAATACTCGGTTTCAGGGAGATTACACGTGGAGACTTGCAGGATTTACCGAATGCACAGTTAGCTGTGGAGGAGGTACGTCATTTTTAATTTTTTAATCTAGTTTTCTTTTTCACTTACTTAATAGAAAGCTTTGTTTATACAGCAAAATCTGTATATTTGTACACTACTATCTTTCTGGTTTGCTTTGAAATAATTTATAAAGCTTAAATGGATGGGCATGGTATTGAATTAGCAAGCCTGAACTATGAATGCCAGGATTCATTGTTCTCATTCCATTACAGCAAAAACAATTTCCGTACTTTGGGACTATGGATGCGCTATAAGAGTAATGGTTAAATCCCATTATTTGGTCAGAGAAGATTATCCCAAGAGTTGGCGGTGGGCGATATTGACCAGTGGCCTTCCTTCTCGTCTATAAGTTCAAAATTAAGACGGGTTGTGGAGATAGCTCTTGTGTAACCTTGCAAGAAAATTAAAAAACAAAACAAAATATGCTAAAATTGTGAAGATAAAATTTACCAATTTTCATATTCTAAGCTCGTTGTTAATATAATAGTCACATTAATTGAATGTAATATATGCCAGGTGCGATTCTGCCCTGCTATCATTTCTTTAGCTTTGACCACGTATTTTGTAATTTGCAATGAGATTACTGCAACTTATTAATTTTAGATTTTAAATTTTGAGTCATGAATTTATAGTTGAAAAACGTTTTAAAATCAGGTGTAAGGCAGTGATGTTTCAAGTAGTCTCATCAAACTTGTGTTTGTCGGTTAGCTTCATAAAGCAATTTGTACATGAAGCATCACTGTTAATTATTCTTCTTTCAATTGGGAATAATTATTAACCTTGCCTAATTTTGAACCAGTAGACAAGAGGGAAGGTAGCTAGTTATTAGCACTCGTAGCCAATTCTTGGGTTAAGTTAACTGAATAGTGCAATTAGATCTCTTATAACGCGACCCAGAGTGCACAGCGGGATTTTGCGGCAACAGGACGCGGATTCACAGTTCTTCACATTAAACGCTAGACCACACTCGGTCCACAGGTAAAGGGAAACGTTTATACAATATTACATTTCTCGTGAGGGCTTAAAACGATGAAATTCAAGTTTAGATCCCTGCAGCTGGACACCGCAGCTAGCCTATTGTGCAGCGTTGCGCTTAACAACGAATAAACACAATACTTGAATCTATAATGCTTGGAGACGGCTTGAATGGGTAATGAAGAAAAACGTTAATATAAATTTAACATAACAGCAAATGTACAACGTACAATCTACATTTCGTGTTATGTTAAACTTATATTAAAGTTTTTCTTCATTACCCATTCAAGCCATCTCCAAGCAATATTAGTCTCAAAGTGGGTTCTCGTCATCGAATTTGAATCTATATTGTTTTTTTACAGCTGTATTTATGATTCATTAAACTCAAAAATACCTGTACATTACTAAAACGAAAAGTAACAAACATTCTAAGACATGTGTTATTTTATAAATCAAACTAAAATAGAAATCACTGACTGTTGTTTATTACACAAATCTTTACCCCCCAGTGGCACAGCGGCACAGATAGCCCATTGTGTAGCTTTGTGCTTAACTTTAACAACACATCTTTTAAAAAATGTTCTTCACTATAAGGAGGAACATATTTTTGCTAATGGTGTGAAAAAAAAGTATAATAATTAATTTCAGCAAGTTTGTTTAGGCCGTTTTACGCATTTGGTGAACAATTATGTTTTACTTCAAATCTGATCAGTTATATTTAGAACAGCCCGACGGATCAGCGATATGTTTATGGACTTATAACACTAAATTTCTGGGCTCGATTACCCACCTAGACAGAGTGCTGATAGCACATTGCGTAACTTTGTGCTAAGAAAACAACTAAGTTATTTTTAGTCACAAACAAAAATTAATCGGTAGACCCGAGACAATTGTGAAATTTGGTATTTGAAATATGAACGATACCTTATGCTAGAGATTCCCAAACTAGGGGCTGTAGGAAAGTGTCGGATACACAAAATACACAGTAT
This sequence comes from Limulus polyphemus, assembly GCF_000517525.1. Taxonomy (NCBI): domain Eukaryota; kingdom Metazoa; phylum Arthropoda; class Merostomata; order Xiphosura; family Limulidae; genus Limulus; species Limulus polyphemus. The sequence goes on along the minus strand of NW_013670096.1, from coordinate 60,988 downwards.
AGTTATGGTACTCAGTAACTATATATTTATCGGGTGGGAGCAGCCAAGATGGGAAATCTTCTGGGGGGGCCTCGTGCTAAGAAAAGATGGAGAACCATGCTTTATGGGACACATGGACTAAACAGCTAGGTCATAAACCCCTAGGAATCAAGTATAGCGAACCCAAATTTTAAACTACTGACCAGAGGGAAGGCAGTCAGTGAACAGCGTCTGCCAACACAATAGCTTTTTACAGCTCTTTCAATCAAATAAAGGGTTGGACCTAAACTTTGATAATGCGCCCACACCTGAAAACAATGGACAAATAGAACGGCTCGAACATAGGACCTTCACGTATTTATTGTTTTGGTTATTAAGATATCACGTAACCAATTGGGCCTTTCCTACATCATTTATCTATTCAAAGAATCACCTGTTTTACGGCAGTCAGTGTTCCACTCCCACTCCCCTTTTTAAGTAGTGTTTAACTTCCTTTTTCAGGAACAAAGAAGACAATGGCAGACTGTGTTAAACTGAGCTCCGTGACGGTGGTTGGTGACAATTATTGTGATCCTAGATCAAAGCCTGCAGTCCAGACTGTTCGTTGTAATACTCACCCTTGTCCAGCAAGGTAAAGTTTACACTCATATGGTAAATATGAATATAACCGAAATCTCACTCGATAATTTTTGCAAATTACAAGTAAATCTGGTGAAATATAAAGTATTAATAGGATCAAAACGATGTAAGAATAAAATAATATCAACTTCTAAGTCAAAATTCAAGATTGGGGAATTGAAATATTTATTTCTTCGATCATTTTGTATCATTTTCATATTCTGCTTTGTGTATATTTTTAAAAGTATTACATTTTTTGGGGGGGCCGGGCCGGGCATGGCCTGGTGGGTAGGGCGCTCTACTCACAGCTTGAAAGTCGCGAATTCGAATAATCTTCGTCACCGAACATGCTAGTCCTATATGGTTGCCAAGTAGGCCAGCCACTCAGCTGTAAAAATACTGGGCGACCCCAAACCAGTTGGGATTAAAATGGTAAAGAACAAAATAAAAAAAAAACATCAACTTTCTTTTGTAAATTTCGTCAGAACGTATGCTTTTATTAGCTAGAAAGGAAAGTGGTATATACCTCGTTGTGGTATATACAACGTTAAAACAAATCTAATAGTTTTGGATCATTATGGTTAACCGATACAATTAGGGTAAAAAAATGATAATCACAAACAAATATTTGGAATGATAAAATATATACTTTTGTGCTGCTGATAACTAGTTTTCATGATCATGATGTGATTCTTGTAAACATATTGGTTTACCTTGACTGACAAGTATAATAAAAAATTCGCTAAGTATATTATACCATGAGTCCTTTTCTTGAGTATCCGAAGCAATACTCCTGTTATACATACGAAATGAAATGCTTTAGCAGATGCAAACTTTTGGGGTTAATTATGTAACTTTGATATTTGTAACTGAGTTGCTTGTCTGTTCTCATTCTTTAATGAAAAATGAAGTTAAAACCAAGAAAATGTTATTCTAAAACCACAGGAAGAAATAGTATGATAGAAATATGTTTGGAAAATTAAGATACTCGTGTTTGCGAAAAAAACAAACAAACACAAAATTCGTATTTATTTTAAATCATTTTCTAGATAAAAATTAATCCTAAGAAAGTGATAAGCATGAAGAATTGTTTTTTTTTCGTTTGTTGTCTTTTGATAAGCATGAAGAATGTTTTTTTTCGTTTGTTGTTTTTTCAAACGTAGGTGTTTATTATCTTATCTCCCTACACTTCATGAATAATAAAAGCGACTCGGTGGTAAAAGACGCCCACAGACCAGTTTCCTATCGAGTTCCTTAACGAATGCTAACTTTGTAATGTATGTTAATGCTGGAACAGTTTTTTTAATACATAATACCTTGTTAATTGATTACGATTGCCGTATTTTAGGCTTACACGGAGATTTATAGATTATATGGTATTAGCAAAATACAATGAAATAGCTCCAAAATCGGCTCTCTGTCGTGAGTTGCACCCAACCCAACCCTGAAAATACAGTGTCCGGTTGAACAACCATACGTTCTTGCTATTATGTTTTTTTTAACCATTATCCATCGAAGTACTTCAGCATAACCTCTATCAGGGATTAATTAATCATATACGCCTTTGACGCCTCCAGAAAAGAAACCGTCCTGATGTAATTGTTCATACAAAACGTCTTTGATGTCCTTAGAGTACATGAACATGTAGTTCATGATAGATTACTACACACAGCTAGATACCTATGATAAGGAAAAAACCAATTCGTTCATGGCACGTACGAAAGAAACGTAATTATCTATAATTAATCTGTTTGTATAATGCATAACAAAATATATATATCTATATCTAGTGCTCCTACAATTGATGCTTCAATTATAAGAGAGATGCCTAGAATAAACAATAATGTATGAAACAAGTAAATCAAAGATCATATCAACTAAACTGTGGACTTGTACAATAACTATAGTTTACAATAACTTCATATACATCTATACATATGTATAACGTCTCTCCTTATAAAACAAATACTTATATGTATATTTACTATAAATTATTCTTGACAAGCGATTATCATTTATTCCAAAAGGAAGTTATGGCACTAACAATTATATCATGAAAGAGAAAACAGTCATATTTTATTACAGAAGTTTCCTTCTAAGAATAGAGAAATTCTAATAAACTGAATAATGTGGCCTTAATTTAGAAACAAAAAGCTCAGATGTTATTGATACTGATGATAATTTAAAAAAGATAGAAGCAAAGAAGCCTTTTACATAAGTTATTATTAGCTCACCCTATACAAACATCCGAGCAGTCCGTCTCAACAGTTTAACAATGGCTAATGTTGCTTACAATATGAATTTTACTGACGGTAAAGAATTTGATTTCGCTACTTACAGTAGTGCCTTTTATTGAGCCAATGTAGTTGCTAAACGTTAATTTATGTTTTCTTATCAAAAGTTGGTACCCCTGTAAGTCCTAAACACAAACGTGTCTGTAAGCTTAGATTTTGTGAAACTTAAACATTTCTCTTGATATATTTATAAATCCTAATACAAAATATAAATACGTATATTTACGTAGCGATTACCTCGACAATAACGTTGCTGCCAGTTGATTTTCTACTGATGGAAACCAGTTAGTTTAAAAACACCCACATCTAAAAACTGTTATGATTATGTGTCTCTCTACTGGTTGATATATAACGTATTTTAGCTGTAACGATTTTTGCAATACGATGGTTTTGAGTGAACTGTAGTTATAGTTGATCGCTGTTTTAAATCTGCTTATTCTTAAATTTGGAATTTTATCCGAAAGAAAACTTTAACATTTACATATACAGATGGGTGTTCGAAAATTGGAGTCCTTGCACCACCACTTGTGGACAAGGAACACAGACTCGAGTTGTGAGATGCAAACAGAATATTTCTCAGAGATTACAAATTGTTGTAGCGGATACCGCTTGTCTAGAGCAAAAAAAGCCTGCTAGTGAACAGCCCTGTCAACTTAGGCCCTGTGCGAAATGGGAGGCTGGAGAGTGGAGTAAAGTAAGTTTTGGTGTTTTTGGTTACAATAAATGTTTAAATAGAATAAACATCAAAGGAAGGGCAATGATGGGTTTATTATCAATATATATCAAACAAATGTTACTTCACGTATAAGTTAAATTGAACATTGTACAAGCCTTTCTTTAGAATATTTTGGAGAATAATGACGTCTCAGCCATATACTTGTGGCAACTGCAGAAACGACTATAAGTAAAATCTATATTGTGTTTTATTGTAACCATAGTCATTTACTAACACCTTTATAAAAAAAAAGAGAAATATCTTAACGAAACAAATTCTTAGATTTTCAACCGAAATACATAAAAGTAATAGACAATTATCAAATATTTACGAAGTATATGTTGTAGTTAACGATTATAAAAGTTCACACCTACAAACATGTATAGCAAAACTGTTAGCCAGCTTCTAAACTAAGCCATATTCAAGGTGATTCCCATAAGGTTAGTTATAACTTTGCCCTTGATAGCAATACAAAAATTAATGCTCCCCTGTCATTATATTCTGCCCTATGTTTATGATGCATTTTGTGTAAGTTCTAAAATACATCACGATATTAGTGTCCATGTTCATCATTATTTCGCCCTCTTTGTGTCTGTGCTTTAATATCTTACAGATCGTCCTATACTTGCATTTAAAATCGGTTTTTGTTATTGAATAATCATTAAAATACCATAGCTTTAACAAAGTAAAATAGTAGAGTTATGTGAGCTTAACTACCACGAGACAACTATAATATAGATAAGAACATAATAATGTGCTAGGATTAGTAAGCAGTATCTTCATTGAACAATACTAAAACTTAATGGGTTAAAATGAACTGTTTGGTAATTCTGACAAATGCATGCTGCTCGTCACTTTTTTATTAACTCAAAAATATCTTGTGACATGTATCATCAGTGCTCTGCTGAATGTGGTAATGGGATACGGAAAAGGCAGGTGCAATGTCTTTCTGATAGTGGAAGTAAAGTAGACAGCGTTCAGTGTTTTTCTAGTAAACCTGCGCAGGAAGAAGTGTGCCACGGAAGTTTCTGTTCGAAAGGCTGGTATTTTTCTTCGTGGTCAGATACGGTAAGTTCATAAAAATATCTTATTAATGATTAAATGGTGTATTTTTTAACTCTTGCTTGACGTGAAAATACTTACATTAAAGTTATAGGTTATGGAGATAAACTGCTTTCTAAATTTATATTATGTTAACATATTTATTATATAGTCTCATCCGCTTGTTTCAATTTAACTCGGAGATCGAGGTACGGCACGTATTTAGCTTTATATATATATATATATAAATGCATGAAGAATTATTATTTTTTAAATAAAACGAATTTGAACACATACATTGTTTATTATGAACAAAAAACAAAACTCTTTACAACAATTTAAAACTGAGCAGATGGTATGAAAGATTATGAATATTGTATTTATGGTGTGCCGAGACAAGTTCAGGTGTTCAGTTAAGATTGTTAGATTAGTAACACCTGTCTACTTTTGTGAGTTACAATTAACAGGGCAAAACTGAATAACGTCATTTACATTACCGTAGAGTAAATCTATCTTAAAATGACAACTTAAAACGATATGACATTAACAACGGTTGATGAAGATTATCATTATGCAATGTCTTTTATGATCATTTATGTGGAATTTTTCCTGTACTTTTGTCAGTAAAATATTAACAGTATATATATATATATATATAATTTGACTTCCTGTCATCAAAAATGTTTCGATAAAACGTCTGCACAGTACAGATTTTAGAGATTATGTGCCTTAAAGCTAAACCTGTAATTTATGTAGTGTTCAGTCAACTGTGGTTCAGATGTTCAGCGCAGAAAAGTTATCTGTCTCGGAGGAGGAGAGGAGCAAAATGGAAATGGTTGTGATTTGAACAACCGTCCTGAAATGGAACAACACTGCGCTAGAGAGACTGATTGTGGAGGGCGATGGTTCACTGGATCCTGGTCTGAAGTATGTTTATGAAACAGGCATAACATATTTATATACTGAGTAGGTGACGAGGGCAATTTGTCGTATGGTTATAAGTAATAGCTTTAACATGCTTTACTACACGATGTCGACATTCTAGAAGTAAAGGAAAATATGTTAAATTATGAGAGAGTAAGCTATTTATCTTTAAACTAATTAACTTTGTATTGCTTAAAATAACTGATTAACTTTGTATTGCTTAAAGTGGTGGCATTTGCCGCTAAGAAAAAAAGCATCAAATAATCCTCCTGACAAGCACGTGGCCTCGGAGACAGCTGTCTTTAGCGTTTTTACCACGAAACAGGATTTCTGTAACTATGGTAATGTCAACATGGAAATTGTTTTGTTTTTCATACACCTTCACAAGTTAAGCATGTTTAAAAATATGTTTTCGGAAAGCTAAAGATAGTGTAAAAACTGGACTGAAGTGTTCTGGGACATTATAAGTGAAAATTCTGAACAGTTGTTAACTCTTCACCTGGATTTTTAAACGGTTTGGAACAATAGTTTATGCAAATAATAGCTTTTTTCATATTGATTTACAGCCTAAGGTATTCTGGATAGGACTGATGTAACGTGTGGCTTCAATTAGTCTGTAAAATCTAAGTTTTAAAGAACTGATATAATTCAATGAAATGTAAAACTGGAACTAGTAAAGGTGACATTTTGAATATGAAATGGATATATGCGTGTTTAACTAGGAGTGGCGTGTTTTTATTAAGACGACGTGATTATCAATATAACAAGTTTCAGTAGAATTTAGATATATAAATTTCTTATATATACTCCTTCTGTACAAATATCAATCGCAACCTGAAGCAGGTTCAGTAAATAATAACAAAAAATTATTAAAATGATTTATAATAGTAATATTAAGTCTACTAGAAGACATTAATAGGCTACCGGTCGAAACTACGCATAATTTAACTCAATTTGTTTCTACTTTTCAGAAAATATTTAATGAATACGTGGCTAAACTTAAGCGGATTCAGGCGAACAACCTTGATTCACAAGTCCGTTAGTTTTTTTTGTTTCTGTTATTATTATTATTTCGTAGTGCACCTCTGCTTGTGGGAATGGGACCCAGACCCGTGATGTTGTTTGTTTGAACTTCACACGGGGTCAGTGGCGAGCAGTTCTGGACCTCCAGTGCCAAGCAGTAGAAAAGCCGTTAGATAAACAACCGTGTAACCTTACCGAGTGCCGACCACAGTGGTACGTCACAGAATGGTCCGAGGTAAATATTTATCCAATTTATCCAATGATTGCAAAATATTAAATCTCTAAATATAGATAGTAATAGTCATTTGTTCGTAAGAAATGTAAATCAGTTAATATGATATTTGATGCATTCGGTAATACACGTTAACTCAAGCCAACCCTTTAGTCACCAATTTACCTTGACTATGATATTTGATGCATTCGGAAATACACGTTAACTCAAGCCAACCCTTTAGTCACCAATTTACCTTGACTATGATATTTGATGCATTCGGTAATACACGTTAACTCAAGCCAACCCTTTAGTCACCAATTTACCTTGACTATGATATTTGATGCATTCGGTAATACACGTTAACTCAAGCCAACCTTTAGTTACCAATTTACCTTGACTAAATTTAATTAGAATTGATTTTTAAAGACGAAAAATGTTTATAGATATACAACAACCTTTTCTACTAATAATTAACATCGTGAATTTTAAAGGAATGATTTTGAAGCGACCAACTAATTTTTACATTTTTTTTTGTAAACTTAAAATGTTGTTTCGAAGATACAATGCATTCATTAAAAAAAGGCTTTTCATTAAGTATATAATATCAAAGTGCTGATATAGCATTACATTTCCATCTTATAAACAGATAAGTAAAGAAATCACTCACATTGCAAGAGAAAACAAACTACCTATAAGTTTATTGAATAACAGAAATCAATAGCTAGTTAGATCATAATCCCAACGATATGTGAAATCACTAGTTATTTAGATAATAATCCCAACGATATGTGAAATCACTTGTTAGTTAGATCATTGTCCCAACGATATGTGAAATCAGTAGATAGTTAGATCATAATTCCAACGATATGTGAAATAAGTAGTTAGTTAGATCATAATCCCAACGATATGTGAAATAAGTAGTTAGTTATCTCATAATCCCAACGATATGTGAAATAAGTAGTTAGTTAGATCATAATCCGAACGATATGTGAAATCAGTATTTAGTTAGATCATAGTCCCAACGATATGTGAAATCAGTAGTTAGTTAGATCATAATCCGAACGATATGTGAAATCAGTAGTTAGTTAGATCATAATCCGAACGACATGTGAAATCAGTACTTAGTTAGATCATAATCCAAACGATATGTGAAATCACTAGTTAGTTAGATCATAATCCCAACAAGATGTGAAATCACTAGTTAGGTAGATCATAATCCCAACGATATGTGAAATAAGTAGTTAGTTAGATCATAATCCGAACGATATGTGAAATCAGTAGTTAGTTAGAGCATAATCCCAACGATATTTAAATCAGTAGATAGGTTATCATGAACGAAAATTAAACGTATCACAAACACTGGAAGATATATAACAAAGTTTAGGATTCTTGCTGCAGACCAAAATCCTTGAGTATTTTTGGTGCACATATTTTCATATCGAGGTTCCTTCATTAAACTGATAAAATCGTTTAGCAATTAGAGCATTTAAAGGCATATTAGTAGTGGGAAGGTTTATAATCTAAAAGGGTATTTGGTAAGGCTTAACAATTTATGTGACTCTATAGATACGTGTCGTCTGCCAGTGAGGTGAAATGTCTACTTAAAGCTTCCAATTATGCAAACATTTGACGAATCTAGTAAAGTATAATATACTATTTCACCCAACTTTCACTTTAGAGAAGTTAATGTCTGATGTCTCATCAAAGCCTGATATCATAGTTGTTTAATGAATAAAGTAAAAACCTGACAATTGTAGGTATTCATAACGTGTGCACTTAGCCTATGTCTAAGGACAAGACAAAGTAAAAAAAAAAAAAGACGGGCAATTATCAGATTACAAGTATAAGTTCATTGTTGTATGCTTACTGAATCAATGTGAGATTCAAAAATAATACTTTTGTGATTAGAAATGAAGAGAAAATAGATAATGTAAAATTAATCACGACGAAATATACTAGAAAAACGTGTTCAAATTGACGTTGGCAATAAAAGAAACTCATTATGTTACCAGAGTTTAACTTGTGTTACAACTAATTGAATCCAAAGCGTATGAATGAAAAATCAATTACATAGATATACGCAATATTCAAATATATATATTTTCAATTTATTTTCAGTGCACGAAATCTTGCGATACTGGAGTGCAGACACGAAGTGTCACGTGTGTAGACTTGGAGCAACAAATTAGTCAACAGTGTGATCTGGCCAAACGACCTAACACCAGACAGGCATGCAACATTAATGAATGCCCGTCTGTCACGAAAGGATTGCCTGAAAATACAGGTTTTCAATAATTTTTCCAAACTTCTAGGACTAAGTACAGTCATTTATATAGTGTGACTACATTCTAAATTAACCACAAAACTGAAAAAAAAAGCAAATGGATATCGTATGATATATAAAATCACATTTTATATTTTCAGATGGTTTAATAAATTGTGTAAGTGTCTGAAGTCATTTTTTTTTTGGAGGTGTGACCGTAATCTTATCCAGCTTTATCTCCTTTACCTGTTTTGTTTTCACATTATTGAAGATATATAGCTTGTAGAGAAGGGATAATATCAAGGAAATGTGCCGTACCCAACCAGTATTCTTAGAAAACAGCCCTATAAATTTAAACTAATGTGTAACTGATCGACTCTGATAGCTATTACCTTAGTTTGTACTGTTTTTTATGTAAGCAAAAGAGTTAAAATTTCATGACTGTTATAAATCATGTGCGATTATAAGGTAGACAGGTCACAATCTTAATAAGGTAGACAGGTCACAATCCTAATAAGGTAGACAGGTCACAATCTTAATAAGGTAGACAGGTCACAATCTTAATAAGGTAGACAGGACACAATCTTAATAAGGTAGACAGGTCACAATCTTAATAAGGTAGACAGGCCACAATCTTAATAAAGCAGACAGGTCACAATCTTAATAAGGTAGACAGGTCACAATCTTAAAAACCCTATTTACTCCTGAAGAAACATGTTAACATATGTAAATATATTATTAAAAGAATAAGCAGAAAAGGGTACTACTATTTCTGTCCTGTTTTACCGTCTTAACTTGGATATAAAGAGTATATTCGAACATTGGTTATTTAAATGCAGTATTTAATACATTTTTTAAAATGAAGTAGGTCAGAGTCAGTTTATTAACAACTCCAAAACCAGATAATAGCTTCATTATTTGGAAAGTTACCATAACTCTGCATTTTGAAAATCGTTATTAACAAAGTTAGTGAAGCCTTACATCCTTTCAAACCAAATTATTCAATTGCTTACATTATAGTTGTGTGAGTTGATGTCTGCTCTTATACATCGAAGCTTTTAGCTATATTTTATGTGGCTTAATGGAAATCTTTGACTTAGTATTATAATATTTATCTTATAAATTTGAGTTCATTCAAATTGAACCCATAGGCACATTCGTATAGTATCAATTTTGGATACTTATGTTTACATTACAAGTAATGCTCCTACTAACATGAGAACTTAACATCTTTTATCCGTCAGTCTATTTTAGCCAAGGGTCATTCCTAAATACAAGGAACCTATATCAGGTTGGGGACGTTTTTATGTTAATGTTACTGTTCTTCTGTCAAAATTAGATCAAAACCTGAAAGGTTGATTTTATAATTTCCATACAAACAATTTTTTGTGTATTTTAAAAGTAAAATACGTAATGTGCAAAAGCCTTTCAGCTGTGACCTTGACCTGTTGACTGACTTTGAACTTTCAATAGAAAGCATATTCAAACAATCATTACAAAAATAACACTCCTAGCTAATTTTGTACAAAAATTAAAGCAATCAAGGCAAATATACCAGCAAATTATTTGACTGAACAGAAGATCTGTAGTAAATATCAAGCTTTGTGAGTCTTTTATAAGTGAAAATTTTATCCTAATACACTAGAAAGTCTTGAAACTAATCAATAAAACAGATAGCGTTTTAAGGGAAGCTAAGAATACTATAATACATGCAAATACAGTTTTGAAAAAATAGATGAAACGCACTTTTTTTGCTGCCCTAACGGCAAGCTGTAATGTTGGTTATAAAGATATATCCTAATGCAAAAAGTGTGTCATTTATCGGATGTAGCAATAAGTATAAAATCATTTGTTGGCTTACGTGTAGGCACAATAGGTGAAGAATAAGGAACTGGGAATGATGCATAGAGAACCAAGTATTGGGTTTTTAAAAACATCACAGGTTGTTAGTGGAATACTTTGGTAACAGTTATGATGAAAATCAGGAGAAGACTACACTGAATTATTTGCAGAATAATAATTATTTTCACACGATCAGATGGCTAACTGGGGAAAACAAATATAATACAGCCACCACACAGACTTGCTTGGAATACTTGAGATACAGCCAGGCTGAAATCTAGAGGGTGTTGAGAGCACATGGACGTCACAAGTACTAATATACAATAAAGGAATCTAAGTTTTTATGATGACTCCAGATAGGTAAACATGGTAATTCACCAATCACATTTCTACCTCTTTATACAAATGAATACTTTAGAGAACTTCTGCTTGTTCAACACGCAAGAATTCATCCTTGGCTACCAGCAACGTAAACATGGCAATGAAAGTGTTTAGGAAGGGCACTTTTAATTCCGAGTATTGTCATCCAGACTTTTGATGTATCAATTCCTTTTGAGCAGGTAATAGAGCTCATATTATGTGGTTTTCAATAAGGACGGTGTCTTATAATTCAGACTGCTTTTAGTGTACCGTCGACGTTTGAAGGAGTAATTGAAATTTATATTGTCTTCAATAAGAACGGGGGTCTAATCTATGTCAATGTCATGTTGATATTCGGTTGAATGTTCTAAGTTTCTCCTGAAGACCTAAAAGTGTTAATTGAGAGAATAAGAAACTAGGTCTGAAAGAAAAGGAAAAAATATGTATGTTAAGGTGTAATTTCTCAGACATGTAGACAATAAAATTATATGTTGAATATTAAAACTGACTGATAAATAACGTGAATGTATGAAGCACTTTGGATCATAATCCTAGGGAGTCGTATGAGTAATTACAGGTATGTGAAAGTGGTACTCAGTAAGCATGGTATGTTGCTGAGATGCTGCTAGTGCTCACAACGGCTCTTAAGCAGGTGTTTCTAAAAAATGTTGTATGAAAAAAGTGTCAAGAAGTGCGATTATTTAATTATGTATTTAATTTGAAACTTTTAGATTACTCCTAGTCTGGCATAACAAGATAACTCTGCTCTAACAGTAAATAGTGTAAACACTAGTCACAATATATGACTAACGTTAATGCGTTTCTTTTTTATTTACTTTTGAATGTAAATAAGCAAAGATTGTACGCAAATATAAATTTTATATTTTCAACTTTTGAGCTACTAAAAAAAGAGGAAGACAGTGATACTAGAACAATCTATACACAGTTCTTTCTCTGTGTTATTTTTATGGCTTTGTTAATTCACAGCTCACCTCTAATAACTTTGAGCAGGATCTTTTTGCGTTGGTGTGCATACTACTTAGACAATGGTGCCATAAACATGTTCTATTACCAGGAAACCGGAGATTAGTATAGAAGTTATAAAATGCTGTTACTTTATAGCAGTTTGTGTCATAATATCTTATAGAATAGGCTTAGTCATGAAGTGAGAACGGGCTACTTCTGCTGTAGATGGCGCAATGTTCTGAAGCACAAAATCTGAAACTCATACCCCCAGTGGCTCAGGGGGTAAATTGAGAGCTTATACACTGAAACTTGGAGCTCAGTAACTGGTAGACATATTGGGCAGCTTTGAACTTCATAACAAACGGATAAAATATTGAATGTTACTGTTAATAATACGGATAACTCCTCACTTTGGATAACAGCAGCAGGCTTACCAGTTGTACATAACCTACCAAGAGTTTATTACTTTCTTTGTAAATATAGGTAATTCCAGTTTCGAGATTCTATGAGTGCACAGTTACGTATGCTGAAAATTTAGCTTTAAGACTATCCCGTGTTTAGAATGACCACTGTTACCATCTCACTGTCTGAGCAGAGAAAAATAGTTGTTTTTGAAATTTTGTGTTGTAACCTTTCAGATGGAAAATATTATTTTTCCTCTTTTTCATCTTTTCTACGTATCATAATAGAAGTTGAGCATAAACCTGAGGGTTTTGTGAAAGTTAAGGAACATATGGAACCTATATTTGAAATACCTCCATCTCAATGTAAATGCATGTACTACTTCCAGTGATGGAAAATGAAGAATATAGACAATTACACGTCGCTTCAGAGAAGGAAACTGTACTGGTCTAGGCAGCTCTGATACCCCCCAATAGGGCCATTAGACTGGCTACTAATGTATTAGTTAATGTTATACATTTGATTTAAAAGCTAATGTTTATAGAGTGTTTTGAAATTTAAAGGGTATTATAACGTGCTATTAAAATTAAATGGTTTTATTTTTTTGATGTTTATAAAAAGGGTCTGCTTGAAAAGTCACTTTCGTTTTTATAAATAAACTGTTTTGTTATAATTTGTACTAATGAGTAAATTTTCTCTATATTTTCACTAAGTAGGTATAATTGTAATTATCATAGTTGTGTTTATTTTGCTCAATAGAGGGTCTTTTTATCGCGTAAATTTACTGTCAATTGACCTTAGGTCAGTTAGGCATTGAGATTTGCTAAGTATTAATTAATAGTTGTTAGATTAGCTGTGCAGCAGTTCATCGTGGTTAGTCTTATATTGGCAGGCTAGATAGAACAGGCTTTTATGTTTTAGGTGGCCAATACATTTAGCGCTTTTTTATGGGTGATTAGGTATGATAGTTTAGTGGCAGGTGTTAGTCTATTTTATGTATGAGACAAGCAAGGATTTATATCTTTGGTGGTTAAGATGCATGAGGGTTTACCGTGAAACATCTTTATGTATGCTATTTTATATATTTTATCAGGAGATGTTAATCATGATTTTTCATTCTCCTACTTGCATTGCTATAGAGTTAGAACAATACGTGTAGTTGTTTCGTTTTGCTTAGTTAATGTGATTTGATTTTGTTAGCCTTCTATGGCCGTCCGTGCCTTATATTTTAGCAATCATAACTTGGGTGCCCCTGAGATTGCTGTTTCTTTGTCTATCAATATTGTGTTGTGGATGAGTGGTTATGATGTGGTGGTCTATTTGCCATTCTCATCCTTTACAGTGATAGTTATGTTTAATGATTTGAATTTACCAGATCCAGGTAGGGATACATGAGTGCTTATTCTGTTAACTGTTAGCTGTTAGCATTTATATCTTGAAAATGCCAAATCAAATGCTGTTTGTCAGTTGACCTACCAATGTTTTTACTGTATTTCGAAAGATTGGAATGAAGATGAGAATTAAAAGTTTTCAAATGTAAGAAACTGAGTGGCCTGTAATTAAATTTAATAGGAATCCCCTAAGTAAGAGGATAATATTGTGGTTCCTAGTCCCATTAATTTACCTCTTTAAAAAAAACAACACAATTTGACATTTAGAAAATGTCAAATGAAAGTATATCATACAGGAACAGCACTAGTCTTGTTTATTGGCACTCCAGTTAAGTGGGTATAAGCACTTTTCTTAGAAGTTACTCCTAATTTCATTTGGAATTCCTACCAGGTAGGATGGTAGAACG
>NW_013670096.1:43197-45801 GCF_000517525.1 Limulus polyphemus | reverse complement strand
CAATAGTGTCTCACATTGTATACTGGGGTTCAATGATTGAATACTCTCTCATTTTTTGTGCCACCTCTGCTGCTGTGCCACCTCTGCTGCTGTCTCACTCTCTGCTGCTGTCTCAGTCTCAATAGTGTCTCACATTGTATACTGGGGTTCAATGATTGAATACTCTCTCATTTTCTGTGCCACCTCTGCTGCTGTCTCACTCTCTGCTGCTGTCTCAGTCTCAATAGTGTCTCACATTGTATACTGGGGTTCAATGATTGAATACTCTCTCATTTTCTGTGCCACCTCTGCTGCTATCTCAGTCTCTGCTGCTGTCTCAGTCTCAATAGTGTCTCACATTGTATACTGGGGTTCAATGTATTAGGTTAGTGTCGTCCACTAATATTTCTTCAAATATCGCTTGCTAACATAAAAAAAAGTTTTCTTGTGATAACAAAGACAAACCTCGTCAATCAATGACATTTAACTGACATAAGCACATTCCATAGAGTCTATCGATCACCTGGTTCTTCTAAATGTTACATGTCAGCTGCATATCTTAATTCCATAGTCCTATTATTTGATCCAATCCAGATTTATACTATAAACGTTACTCTTCCGCTGGACAAGATTTATTGAGAATCCACGATATAAATGTAAAATAAAAATCGACATATCATAAAAGCGATCTACGATTTTCCATGGCCAGTCATAGTCTACGGGTTAGCATGTTTGGACTAAGGTTCAGGGTTCATGTCATGTTGCCGATAAAATGCATTTTGCACTGTAGGGCCGTGGGTGCATTATAAATATGAAGGTCAAATCTCACAATTCGGTCAGACAAGAGCAGCCCAAGAGTTGGCAGTGGGTGCTGTTGTCTAGCTGCATTCCCTCTAGTCTATAAGTTCAAAATAAGGAACAGTTATGTGCATATAGTCATTATTATAAAGAAACACAAACAATAATTTCTTTCTAAAAGACTTTTATCGCTGCTTATGCACATGTTAATATATGGTATACATATATAACATGTTATATGTAAGACACTGGTGATCTCTGAGCGCAGAAATGCTAACCTATTAGACATTGAACTTGGAAATATCACTGAAATGAAAAGTTTTATTTGATTTTACATGATGTCATTTTGAGAATATTTAACTGCAGCTAAAGTCGATTGATAAAGAAAAGGGGATAATTTGCTCTATATGCTATACTACATATTGTATTATGACAAAAAAGGTTGTCTATAGCTCTTGTTTGTTTGTTTTAGAGCAAAGTCCCATTGGGCTATCTGCGATGTTTGCCGCGAAAAATCGAATCCATAGACTTACGAGGGACATTGTTTATAGAAACAGTTTTTTGTTGTATTAATAGCATGAAGGCCAAGATTATTTCAGAAATATTTATAATAATAGAATTAAGTATTATAGTTCAAATTTACATTAACGTTATTAACGAAAGGAATGGGTTTAAATCTAAAGGGGCAACAAAACAAAACAGGGTGCTCTATTAGTCTCATGCGTACCAACTCCGTTAAGTTTTAATTGTGGTTCTCAGTGTTTTAATATTGTTTATCAAACAAACCTACTTTGATCCGAGCAGATACTTAATAAAAGCCATCTTGCATTCATATTTTTACCAGAAAATAAACTATTTCCATTCACGATCACTGCATAAATTCTGACTAACAAAACCTGCTCATGCTAAGAAATACATTTCCAGTGTAAAGTAATACTACAGTTCATGTCATGAAATTCATTTCTCATGTGTGGTAAAATCACAAGTTGCAATGTAAACTTAGCTCTTCAAATGTCTAGATTATGATTCGAAAATGAACTGAATTTCCATTCCGAGAGTTAATAACATAACATTTTGCTTTTATGGTAGCTTTTGGTGATGCTTTAAACTGCGAAACTGTATATAATGTGCTTACCAGTTTTTCGGGGTGCGTGAAAAATATATATGTTATTCAAATGATACGGAATTACATCGGTAACAAGTTTTAACTGTGAAGAAGGTAAATGATTTTAAAACGAATTATAGCAAAGAAAACAAAATAGTTAAGATCTCTCAAAACGACTATCTTGTCTCCACATTCCAGGAAAATTCCAGTCTTTTAAGCAGTTCTCCAGATACAGTGAATATAATCACGTTGAAATACAAAAACGAGAACAAAACAAATAACGCTGAATAAATGCACAGTGATTATCGTTGACTCAAAATAAACAACCGTTTAATGTCAATCACTTGTATGCCAATATTCCTAATATCCATCCCTGTAGAGTATCATTCAGTTAGGAATTTTCTAGCAACGCGAATCTTCAGGTTGTTTTTTTTTTATAACCACGAGGCAATTAGGACTATATATTTTGGTAGAAATTTTAGACAGACAAGAAGCATTAGCAAGAGTAGCGGACTACTGAAATACTGTTTACTAAACTAACGGCATTCTCAATACTTAAGCTCATCGTATTATGTATGAAGGTATTCAGTGAGAAAATTCAATGCATTGCTAAGGAATTCAAATTATTCTATAGCTTAAATTAAATTATCTTTGTTGAGTAGAATTTCTTTCTGACGAATAAGGAAATGTTTATGTGACTGTTTCTTGGATTGTTTGTTTTT
>NW_013670096.1:22149-42197 GCF_000517525.1 Limulus polyphemus | reverse complement strand
TAAGCGTCTGACACATAACGTTTCAGTTAATAAATAGTATTTAAATAACGCTGTGTCAGACAATAATATTTATTAACTAATAAACAACGCTATGTGTCAGACGAAACTTTTTATTAACTGATAAACAACGCTATGTGCCAGACAATACTATTTATTAACTGATAAACAACGCTATGTGTCAGACAATACTATTTATTAACTGATAAACAACGCTATGTGTCAGACAATACTATTTACTAACTGATAAACAACGCTATGTGTCAGACAATACTATTTATTAACTGATAAACAACGCTATGTGTCAGACGAAACTATGTTGAAGTTGAAGTTTTACGTTACTTTAATGTGTTTTTTTTTTGTAAACATATTATAATCTTTAGTTACTTTTAAGAACATACGTATTACAGTACAAAAATGTTAATAGATTCTGATAATTAAACAATTAAACTGTTGTTTTCAAGATAAAAAAAATAGGAAAATAAAACACGCTCATTTTGTTGGCTATAAATAAAATATAAAAATATTTTTTTTTTTACATTATATCAGTTATTTGTTTCTTAACTTGTTCCAGATTCCAAATGTTCAGATAAGTACAGCAACTGCAAACTAGTTGTACGAGCTCGTCTTTGTCATTACTCCTACTACAGAAATCTGTGTTGTGATTCGTGTGCTGAAGGTTCGTAATACAGCAACGTCTTACATCAGATTCTTTAAGGTCTTCCCAGTCAAGCGTTTAAAAAACATCGCTGTATATTTTAGATCGATATATTGTAAGCGTTACGATTGTTCGATGTGAAAATTATTATTTTACAAAGCTCCAAGTAAGAAATATTCATGATTGCATTGGTTTCAAACACTAGCCTGTTTTATGATATGTATTCTTGGTAATTATTTCGAAAATATTATTAAATCGGAGTTTAAACAAAGGATAATCTTGTGAATCTCCTATGATATTTTTCACGACTATATTTTTTATATATTTGGTGACTAGTTGATCTAATGTTACAAAAGTATAAGCTTATTTGTTCATGAATGAAAGTATGGGAATCTTATTAAAGAAATTTAGCGACTTCTTCTCATTTATTTACAAAACAGAGCCATAGGTTTTGCTATCATGTTTTGGGAAAAATAGAAAGATCATCTCAATAGTTTTTTGTGAATGTTATTTCTAGAAAGCATCATCTTTTAAATTTTTACCATTTTGTTAAGCTGAGTTTTGTCTCTCATGACAGCTTATCATAAAATACTTTATGAATTTGAATGTTTTTGATCAGCTATCTTTACAGAAATACTGAGAATTTTATGTTAGCATGTTCTTTTGAAAAATCTAATGAGTTTTTAATAGAGATCATTAATTCGTAACTTCGGTTTTCCCATACACTTCTAGGTGTTTTGAATTTAACATTTTATTAAATATCTTACAATTAAAGATATTTGTGACAATATCTGCTTAGAGATACTTCTTACCAGTATTTAAATCGAGGATACTCAACACCGGAAAGTTAAATATCTAAAACGTTAACCAGGGTTTAAATCAAAGGATACTCTTTAGCTGGGAGTTACCAATATGAGGTACCAATATCTGAAACTTCAAAGAGTATTTAAATCGAGGATACTC
The DNA here is from genome assembly GCF_000517525.1 of Limulus polyphemus. Lineage (NCBI taxonomy): Eukaryota > Metazoa > Arthropoda > Merostomata > Xiphosura > Limulidae > Limulus > Limulus polyphemus. The sequence continues at coordinate 40,579 of NW_013670096.1, read as the reverse complement.
AACACCAGAAAGTTAAATATCTAAAACGTTAACCAGTGTTTAAATCAAAGGATACTCTTTAGCTGGGAGTTATCAATATGAGGTACCAATATCTGAAACTTCAAAGAGTATTTAAATCGAGGATACTCAACACCAGAAAGTTAAATATCTAAAACGTTAACCAGTGTTTAAATCAAAGGATACTCTTCAGCAGGGAGTTACCAATATGAGGTACCAATTTCTGAAACTTTCCACCTGGGAGGGATTTATTTATATCTGATGTTTTGAGGAGTGTTTAAATCGAAAATATTTACAGGTGAATTTATGAACAAATAAGGGGGAAAACAGTTCAGAGCTGAGCCAAATCTTCGAAAATGTTTATTAAACACTCAAAAGGAAATATACTGAAATTAATTTGTATGTTGCTCCATACCTTTAAAACATTAATGTATATCCTGAGGACCTTTCAAGTATGCTTGAGTTACGTGAAAAGGTATTGAAGGTTTCGTTACAAGTGACTTATTTCAAAGAAAATTATGAAAACACTAATTTTCACATTGTTGCATAATCATAAGATTGAAATATACTTTCTGTTTAATATTTGTGATCTTTAAGTGTGAGTTTTCAGCAGTTTCTATATCATGGGTGAGAATATGTTTTGTCCATCTTTTGCTTTTATCCCTAGCTTTAAGCTATATTTTAAAGATGCAATAATCACAAATAATGTTTTATGGCTGTTGGTTTTATATGTGTAAAGGTTTTGATGTTATCTTTAATAAAGATATATTTGAAATGTACATAGACGTATTTATTGTTAATCTTACAAATGGAAAGCACATTGTACTTCTTCGATGCACGTAATCATAACAAACGTATTATTTATTCTTATTAATTATGATTTTTTACCAGCACATGACAGTCGCATTTATGTATAGCTAAGATTAGTTTAGCAACTCAGGTTTGTGTATAGCTAAGATTAGTTTAGCAACTCAGGTTTATGTATAGATAAGATTTGGCTTAACGGCGAATTACAAATCAAAGTTTTAGTTATTGGTGATCGGATCCTCAGTGAGGTATAGGAGAGAAACTGAGACAAAACATGTTGACTTGCAAATACAAAGAAATCATTTAAATGTTTTTGTAATAGGACACAAACGGTTTCAGTTTTAGTATCAAATTGTTGGATTAAGAAATAAAAAAATAAAAACCATTAGACTTACAGCATAAAGTTCCTTAATACAACACTAGTGTATAATATATCAAATTTTCAATTTAGTTGTTAAAGTTTGATATTATTTTTCAATGTTAAAGGAATTATATTCAGGTTTAAGAAGTCTTGATACAAGAAGATAGAACCTTATAACCCGAGCGCTTTCGAAAGGTGGACCTTTCTTCTTCAGGGGCAAACTGGGAATCATAAGTTTGTCCCTGAAGAAGAAAGGTCCTCCTTTAGAAAGCGTAAATACATTATATTAATACCAACATAATATTATTAAATTATCAAAATTAAATAATCATCCTTATAATCTTTGTCTCTATTGACTGATCTATGAATATTTAAACTTTGGAATACCAATATAACATACATAAGCAACGTTATACGTGATAGATCTCCATTCTAAAATTACTTCATGCTGAATACGCAGATACAAGAAATACAAGAAATGTAACAAAAAATCAGATTCATGTTTTAGCAATAAGGCCTAATAATTTAACTGAAATGACAGGGTAAACAAGAACTAAAACCAACAGAAAGATCTGAATGATTGTGTAACGCATTAACATTTCGCGCTCTTTAGGTTTTGTCGATTACATAAAACGTGGATTAATCAAACTAGTTGAATAAATATGAATACATACACATTTGTTCTAAGCATTTTATTTATTATAGGTTATTTGACATATTATGCAATGACATAAATAAAAAATACAACATTTCGTTGCTGATTCACTTTAGAACAGTTCGCCAATCACTAAAATAATTTAAAACCATCGTTTTACAGAGCAGGATATACTTACAAGTCAACCCATGTGGTTATATATAATATACTTTTTAACATCGTAGACATGTTTCATAGATTTCTTCCACTGGTGAAAATTAATCTATTAAAGTCGTTTTAACAATTACGAAAAAATAGTAAAACTGTTTGTACTCGGTTGTTTTTAGTGCTGAATGTACAGGTGTATATTCTGGATTGTGTGCTCGTAATTGATACAAAACAAAAATATTCATTAACCTTTGTAACAGATAAATTTCACAAGAATATATGTTAATAAAGGCACTGATTAAAAGAACATCCGTGGCACAAGTTTACACAAAGAATATCAAACATGAAATAATAAATAGAAAAGATAATGATTTCACAAAAATGGGAATTTTCCCAAAAAATCTGTCAAAGCCAGTTTTCCTGATATGATTGAAAAAACAGCTGTCACGAAATACTAAAAGTGCTTTGCTAAACTCAAAGCTACAAGAAACATATTCACGGATTGAAGTTCATGGGTGGTGGCAGAAGATGTTTCTTCAAAATATCTAAAGGTAACCTCTTAATTAGAATATTTTACAGAGACTTGCATATATATATACTTTTCTTTAAGATCTATGGTTCAACACAACACAAATATGCCACTTGTTCTTACGTAAATGTGCATTTAGGGATTCGGGTGCAACCTGTATTCCTTCACACACACACACACACAAATACAAATTTACACTTAAATTATTCATTATACTATTTAAGACTTAACAAATCGAAAAATGACGAAAATCACCGATTGACGATACACGCTAGCTAAAACATTTACATAAGCGTATGCCACATTGTCGTATATATAGAACCAAAAAAGAAATGTCTGTCAGGTTAATCCAATTATTCGCAAATAAAATATGTTGTACATTGCGATCTATATCTCATCATTCTGGAGAAAGTTGTGGAAATCATTTTTTATAAACGTTAACCACACACAAAAGGAATCACTCGATTGTATAATTAGTTAAATTTACGAATGGGTGGAACCTGTATATCAGGTTAGCGATTTATCTGAGGGCATACCAGAATGCTTTAGTTAATCAAGTAAAGCATAGGATCCTGTAATTTAGTGGTACAGGTAGCGTTTGCTCAACTAGAATAATACCACGGTTTATTCGAGTTTAGTTTATGTAATGGACGACCATTATATATTAAGATGGAAAATTGCTTTTAAATTGAATATATATATATATATCTACCGTTACTCAAATACTACCCGGAAAACCTTCAATAGAGTGACTGACAATTGTATAAACAACAAAGCAGTGTAAAATGATTAAGTGAGAAACATAAGTCTGTGTTATTACAATAATGAATTCCTCAACATAACACTGAATATTCATATAACCAATCCAGATTAATAGGACCATACCACTGCTGTAATAAACAAATATAATGTATTGGTGTATAATTCTACAGGGTTACTCTAGCATAGAAATATGTATACATACCACAAGGCTAGCCAACTGTTGGTTATAGATCACCAGATTAATCGAACAGGGAATACTAGCCTAATTAAGCAGAGAACACTAGGCTAATGTTGTAAAGCTAATCAAGCAAGGAATATTAATCTAATGTTTTTCAAGCTAAACAAGCAGGGAACACTAGCCTAATGTTTCAAGACTAATCAAGCAGAAAACACTAACCTAATGTTTATAAGGCAAATCAAGCAGGGAATACCAGCCTGATATTTTAAGGCACTGAGTACAAGCTTAATCTAGGAAGGAAAATGAACCTGTAGTCTTTAACTTGAAACGAACAGCGAGCAGAGAATCATACCATTCAAGTTTAATTGCTCTACGTTTTAAGGTTAATAAATCATAGAGTGGAAACCGGAACCTTTCATAGTTAATTAAGTAAAGAATGGAAACCTGTACACTTCGTTCACAAAAACAGAGTGGAAAAACTGGACCTTTCGAGTCTAATAAACATGGAGTAGGAACCTGTAACATTCAAGGTTAATCAAGCAGGGAGTAAAAAGTTTGCTTTTCAGAGTTGTGAATCAAGGAGTGGAAACCTCTATCTTTCAAGACAAATCAAGTTAAACCGTTACTATGAAATAAATGAAAATCGTTTACAATATGATAAAAGTCCAACACTTTCTTTAGTTCTCTTAAAAATGGGTCAATAAGTGAAAAATAATAGAAAAATTCGAAAACAAACACGTTCTAATCCTACTGAAGTTTTAAGTCAAACTGCTTATAAGTAATGTTATGTAGTTCAGTAACCAAGAAATTAAAACAGTAACATTAATAATTTCATAACAATCAGTTTTCATTACCTCCATAAGAATTGCAACCAAAGCTTTCGGCGATGTTGATATTTGTTTGAGGTTACGATGCATAAGTTTGTGTGTCAACGGAGTAGAGTTCTGAAATTATGACGAACTCGGATAACAAAACGGTGGCATACTTCGTTACAAAAACCACCATTCATTTGTTTAATCGAACAATTACAGCCTAATTTCAGTCATTTTCACAGTATAATATGGACTCCAAATGCCTGTCTATTGAAGTTTTAACAAAAATTGATCGACCGACAAAATTTTTGGAAAACATGACAACGGGTGTGAACTTAAAAGCCTCAGCCAGTCGTTCCTAAAAAGGACAGTTTAAGAAGCAGAAAATGTTCCCAGATTTCTCCAGTTCTTGAAAAAGAGGCGAATGATAACAAGTTGCTGGAAATGATATTGGTTGGTACAATATACTCAAAGTATCGAGACGTTAAGAAAGAAAAAAGTTTAGGTATCATCTCATTTAGCAGAAGTTACGTTTTTATTCCTGCAAGGTTTACGTTAGAAATATGGCACTCTGGTCTCCGGACCATCAAATCTTGTGTTGGTTGAGCTCCAATTAACACTGTGGCATTTTAAGACAAAACAAAAATACGGTAATTGATAGTTGCCAATAGGCTCCATAGGAACAACAATTAATGAGAAGCACCAGGTTTTAGGCGGTCATAAACACCCTGTGTGGAGAGTAAACCAGAAATGTTTGTTCTTGGACAAACGTCACTTACGATTTTCGCGGTTTATTGTTAAGATCGAATGGAGTTATTTTATCTCATACCATGACAAGAGTTGCAGCAGATCTGTCTGTAGTAACTGTAGCGACAGAGGCGACTTTGAACGACAAGATCACAATTTTTAAACTGATCCACACACCCAGAAGCTGAAATGTAACAAAAGAAAAAAAATGACGAGGTACTTTATCACTGATAACTTTTTAAAGTTAAGATAAATCTTATCGTAGATATGTCATACAGTACACCAAAGTACATGATATAAATAAAGAAAATCATCACTGAGGAAATAAGTTCACAATGATATCTAAATATTTATTAATAATTTCAGAAAATATTAAAGGAGACTTTTGGAAGCATTTTCAGTTTTTCGAAATACATTATTAGAGAAATCTATCTTAAGGCTACAGTTTAATATATGTTGAAAGTTTTAACAACTTGAAAAAAAATACTAAGATGTATTGTAAGACAGGCTATTGGAAGCTACTTTTGAAAAGTATATACTACATATTTGAATAATTGTAATAAATATTTTTATTTTTTAGGGCTATTAAAACAAAAACTATTTTCGTAATCAATAATAAAATGATTCAAAAGTACTTACTGATAAAAAAAATGTAGCAAAAATCTTATAACTGTGAGATATAATTAAAAGTTAACAATATTTGTTTATAAACACAGCTTCATTCCCATTTTTTGTGGAATAGCATTTCACGCTGCCAAACTTTCCAGGACTTTCTAGAACTCCTGTGATCTAATTTTCCCAGTTCTGTTTATCATAAAAATGAAATACTTGGGCTTACATTAGGTAATAAAGATAGAGAAATAGCGCTATAATGACCTGGAAAGCTTGACGCCCTAAATGCTTTTTCGCAACAAAAGAGTATAAAGATGGGTATATGAATAAAATTTATACAACATAAACTACAACACCTAAAGCTATATACCCGATGGAAATCTTTATTAACTCATCCTCGCTAAAAAGAACTAATAATGTAACTCAAAATAATAATATTCAGCTATTGATGACAAAAGCTTGTTTCCTAATGTAAAATTAACATCTTTTGTACAACTGAGCGGTTAAATAAATAGATTTTATTATAATTATGGTTGGCAGTTCAACAAAAATATTCCTGACAAAATTCCGTATCTGAAATCCCCACAATCGGCCTATCAGAACTGATACATGGTCGTGATATGGGTCTTGCTATCGGACTTAATATTTTGAATTAACTATGAGTAAATAGTTGAAAAACCATAGGTGCTAGGTTTGAATAGCAAAATAAATATCCCTAAACACTATTTTGCCATCATAGTGTACCAAAGTAGATATTTAAAAAATCACATCATACAATGTCGTTTCAAATTGACATTTTAGGTAACAGGTGGACGTGGTGAAGGTTTGTCTTAAGAGTTCGAAACGTCGTCTCTCAACGTTTGCAGGTGAAGGTTTGTCCTAAGAGTTCGAAACGTCGTCTCTCAACGTTTGCAGTAGAAGGTTTGTCCTAAGAGTTCGAAACGTCGTCTCTCAACGTTTGCAGGTGAAGGTTTGTCCTAAGAGTTCGAAACGTCGTCTCTCAACGTTTGCAGGTGAAGGTTTGTCCTAAGAGTTCGAAACGTCATCTCTCAACATTTGCAGGTGAAGGTTTGTCCTAAGAGTTCGAAACGTCGTCTCTCAACGTTTGCAGGTGAAGGTTTGTCTTAATAGTTCGAAGCGTCGTCTCTCAACGTTTGAAGGTGAAGGTTTGTCCTAAGAGTTCGAAACGTCGTCTCTCAACGTTTGAAGGTGACGGTATGCCCTAAGAGTTCGAAACGTCGTCTCTCAACGTTTGCAGTGAAGGTTTGTCCTAAGAGTTTGAAGCGTCGTCTCTCAACGTTTGTAGGGGAAGGTTTGTCCTAAGAGTTCGAAGCGTCATCTCTCAACGTTTGCAGGTGAAGGTTTGTCCTAAGAGTTCGAAGCGTCGTCTCTCAACGTTTGCAGGTGAACGAATGTAATTACGTAATTCAAAATAAAGCAAAATAACATACCAGACAACCCCCCTCCCTTCTTCCCTCATAAGCTAGGAGAAATTATGTACCTAGTTGGGCTGAAAAAGCTAAAGTTGCAGTTGCCAGTTGGAGATGTCTTGGTTTTGGTTTTTAATGAAGAGTCATAGTGATATTACGATTGAGTTCCAATGTTTTTAAAACGAAAATTGCAATAAATCAAGATAAAAAACAAAATATTTACACATAATTTAAATAAGGATAAAATGCGAGATGGTAGATATTAGATGAATAATAATATTATAGAAATTATAGTATAATACGAATTATTTCTGCTTATACATATAACGCATTATTAAGTTACACGTAAAAAATTTAAAATAAAGTTCATATTCCATAAAAAATTGTGCTTCAATATTTTCTGAGCAGAAGAAGGTTTGCACTAATTGATGGTATATAAAATAATGTACCTATGTTTGATCCGGGACACTCCTGAGTGCTACATGCCTTTCTCAGTGCTGGTTTTGTTCCTACGGGACATTCCTGACTTATTTGTTGATTCTCACTCACGCACGAAACTTCTCGTGACTGTACACCGGTATTACAGGATCTAGAACACTGCACACAGAAATACGTCATACAGAAACATTTAACGCTAGCCCAGTATCCAAGTGCCCATATTTCACACACGCACACGCATATATATAATGATACTGATGTTAAAAACACCCAGCATAACCTACCTCAGCGTTAACCAAACGATACATTCCAACCCTAATCTACCAACACGAATGTCACATGACCTAACACAATATTATGTAACATGACGTTTTGAACTAAAACTGAAACCAAAAATGTGTCATACGGCCTAGGACAAAGTCACGAGCAACCTGTACGCGGAACCATTGAAAATGTGTTACAAATCAAGTCTCATGGTTAAATAAAACATGTTATGACCTAAATTAGTTTTTAAAGGGTATCCAGCTGGTAGAACAATGCATTTTAATATATCTTCTTGAAGTAGAAACGTAAGAAAAGTATATTTAATTAGTTCTATCGACGTCCAGGTTGATTTTTTGTTTCGCTCTAGGTACATAGCTTACTTTGATATGAAGTTATTATTATGTACCTAATATTATATCATAACATTAAAACCAAATTAATAGAATTACATACACTTCCAGAGCAAATAGTTTTTTATGAACAAAAGTTTGTTTCTTATCGATCTTTCCGTAAACTACAGCGCTAACTGCGCTAACCAGCTCGAATTTTGAGCTTGTAGACCAGAGTGGAGACAGCTAGCTCTTATCCTACTTTAAATGAATAGTTGGATTTGACCATCACTCTTATAACGTACACATTATCTCAAAGAACGGAGTATGATTGTACGGCAACAGTATCCTCAAGTTCACAGTCCGGCTTTGAATAATCACAATATCCAAAAGCCCACACTCAGCCCTTGACCAAAGATAATATTTATTAAATATTATGGCACTTAGCATTCTAAAACTATCTCCTATCTCATCATTATATTAATCAAATAATTTGCAACGTATCTAAAATAATTTCAAACTAAAATGTTTCACATGAGCTCTTACGATATGACAAAATAATGTCATATACCTGATGGCAGTGACAATGATAATATATGACAAAACAATGTCGTATACCTGATGGCACTGACAGTGATAATATATGACTAAACAATGTCATATACCTGATGGCACTGACAGTGATAATATATGAAAAAACAATGTCATATACCTGATGGCACTGACAGTGATAATATATGACTAAACAATGTCATATACCTGATGGCACTAACAGTGATAATATGCCACATAGATTAGCATAGTGTTAAATAAATATTTGACATAGCCTTTAATAAAGCAGTAACCACACATTACGCCTTACAGATAAGGGTCAAAATGATTGTGTTAATAATCAGCGAACACCTTCAGCTGAACGAAATCATAAAAGAAAGCACCGACGAACTTTAGAAATTTATTGGGAAATACAATGTTATTTTCAGTTATAAATATGCAATACATATTAAAGGATATGAAGTTCATATACGACCACGTATGGCCTAGTGGTTAGCGTGTCGAACTTGGAATCATAGAGTCTAAGGTTGTAAGTGTGATAATATAGGACACGCTCTATACTTTTAGCTATGAATGTGTTATAAAACATTCAGTGCAGATCACCAAATAAAAGCAATACAAATACATCAACAAAAGCCTGTCATGAAGCTACAATGCATATTTATAATGCAAACAAAATAACAGGCAGAAGTGTAGTAAGTATAAATTTACTTACCTCCGTCCATGAAGTTGTGTACCATTCTGGGCCACACGCCTTCTGGTTGCATGCTTCAGTTGTGTCAGGTTTTTTCTTTTTGTGACAGTTTATGTCTAGGGCGGAATACCACTGCCCTCTGGTGAAAGTCATACAGATCACCTCTCTTTTCTTTTTGCCTGGACCACACGTCTCAGAGCACTTAAAAGATTAGGAAGCACAAACTGAACCTTCGAGTTCTTTTTGTTATAATACTAGCATAAGTGATTAGAATAGTTTCAATGAGGTTACAATGGCGAATGTAACAATGCATGAATATGTAAAAACCAGTGACAAACCAAGAGTGAATTGTTTTAATATACTCCATTATTAGGTTAAAAAATAGAAATACACATGGAAGGGATTTACTAGACAAACAGCTATTAATTTGCACTATGAAAAATAATGTAAAGTAAATGTTTGAGAATAAAAACAATTGATTTCGCTTCAAATTGACAAACCTATTAATTCTATGCATGACACGAGCGTTTTTTCCCTTTCTTTTCAGCACACAAGATCTACTAATCTACTCAGGGTGCTTATTAAAGTGTATAATTGAAAATTAGAGAAAACTAACCCTAAAAATGATGGGTAGCATGGAAATCAGCCTTACCTGGCTCCAGGAGCCAGTGAACCACTGACCATCACATCCTTTCGTGCTGGGACAAGGACGGGTTTCCTTCGGTCTCGTGGAGGTGTCACACGTTCCTTTTACACTGTCATTAGTGGTTCCTTGCAAACACAGAACTTTTCTACTCTGTACACCCGCTCCACATTCTGCTGAACACTAAGAAACGTTCCGGAACGTTAAAACCATCGTCGACTAAACAACTGCGACGTCAGATTATCAACAAACTGTACCAAAAACGTTTCAATGCACAAAGAAAAGCGACAATATAGGGAGGCGTAAAATTCCGTGGTGTACCAGAAAATGTGGGACAGTTTTTTATACATAATTTTAAAAAGTGAGATAACTTTTTTAATATTAAAAACTAGTTTCACGTGTGACCTAATTGGTAAGCAAAAGCAAACGGTACAACACCTGCTTTCGTTATTACGCTTACAATGATTTTCACAATAAATATGGTAAACGTCATGTTGTCAAAGCAAATGTATTTTGAAAACATTCCTTCATTTTAGAATTGCATAATTTGTTTTTTAGAAATCCTAACGGACTCCATGTTTAACTAGCCGTTTGGTTCTGATGATTCAAATATTGAAACCAAGGAAAGCAGTTTTGTTTTGGAATCAATACATTTTCACAAATACGGGATTGTCTGACTTCTAATTTCACTTGCAGAACAAGTGCTTATCTTTTTTTAAAAACAAAACTTATGTGATTTAATCTTTTCAGGGTAAACATGGCAACGTCACAGGGCCTATCAAATTTTATCTCAAACACCTGAACACACTGTCTGTAAAAAAAACCCTGTTTATTACATGTCTTACACAATATAGCGAACACTCACTTGAACATATCGTCATCGAAAACCTTTTCGAATTAACCCTCCAGGTGACTCCAAAGATTTACTATAGGGTTAAAAAATGGATTATGCGTGGGCTATTAAAATATATTTTGAAATCAGACATGGGACCTATATACTTTGTGGTAGGCAACATTATTCTACTGGGGCAACACATTATAATGCTGACTCAAAATTACATCTATTATAACTGTAACAATTTCATTTAAGATCTCCTGATATGGATGGGTATTTAGATGTGTAGATATCTTACAGTTGGGTTCAATGCCCCATAAACATAATTCGGCTCATTCGCTCCATTAATGACTTTTCACACTTAAGATAATACAGAAACAGAAGAACTGTTCACTTGATTTTATTGGAATTATAAAATGGGCGAAACGTATTCATCATTTTGCATTATTTGCGACCGAGCGTCAACAGTAAGCGCTTACATGGCCTTAATCCAAGTGAAACAACGCGGAAAAGTATTAGAGATGATGTCCAATTTGAAAGTCTCAACACTTTCAAAAGTAGTTAAATTTTTAAAAGGTGCAGTACAAACCCCATAGATGGTGCTCGTTCCTTTGTGGTCACATTGGATGCAGTAAAGTAACTATTAACAAAGAAGAATACGTTTGCTGGTGTTTGATAACGCTTTACGCCTGATGATATATTTTTTGACCTAGTGCTCAAATACTGTTAAATGTTCTTATGCATAGTAGATTGTAAGTACCTATACAATGCCAATACATCACATTTTTAGTTTTCTCCCACTTCTAGCAGCCAGTAAGCTCCTCTTTTTTTTTCCAAAGTTTGCATGATAAAAATGTTCTACAGTTCATCTGTACGGTATGTGTGTTTCTGTGTTTACTGAGATCCCTAGCACAACGTGATGAATGGGCCACATGAGTGTTCGAGAAATGTCCAGACAGTTTTGGTGATGCTTGTTTATTTGTATTTATGCATAAAGCTACACAGTGGGCTATCTGTGCTCTGCCCACTACGGGTATCGAAACACGGTTTCTAGCGTTGTAAGTCCGCAGACATATCTCTGTGCCACTGGAAGCATTTTGGTAATGCAGTATGTAAATCAATACAAAAATCCTAATGGAAAAGAGGCACTGTACGGCTTTTAAGAAAAACAAAAGAAAGAAGTACAATCTAAATCAATGGAAGTAGAAATCTTGGTAAATAACTGAAATCCTGACACAATAAAAAATGTTTTAATTACATGGGGCCTTGAACTCTGTACCAAAGAATTAATAAATGATTTACTCATTACTGTCATTTAATACGATAATAACAATATAATTATTATTCTATCTTAATGTTTTAATTATATTACCTTTTACTTGCTTATTTGTTTTCGTCACAAACGTACTAAGCCTTTTGTCTGTTAGGATTTTTGCATTGATCTCTTTGGCTTTTTTTTACATGATGTATCTAATAACTTCTTTCTTGCTAATACAAGAACATAAAATGTTTTAGAAATCAATTAAATTACAATTTCAAACATAGGTATCGCAATTCACCAGTGATCAATTTCTTGATCACGCTCCACTTAATTCCCAGTTGCTTATTCGTTTGTTCAATGCAACTGGTCACATTTAACAACTGCCGGCTTTCGTTAATCGACATAACACATTTATAAATATGGTAGAAACCTACAGTGCTATACCTACACAGATGTAAAGGACTATCTTCACTTGTGTAGTATTAAGTATTTGAAAATATTTGGTTGGCTATCCAAACATGATGCATTACGAGTTGAAAGGATCTGATACATATATATATATATATTGCGTTGAATGTGAACACAGTTAAAGAAATGTTCCACCACTGCCAACAAGAAGGATTGTGGCAGACTAGAAATGTATTAAATTTCTCTTATTAGTTTAAGCTTAATGTTCAGCGCCATTTTACAACAAGCAAATACGTGTAAGCTTTTAGGGCATCCCAAAAAAAGTTTGAAAATATTGCTTCTGGAGGACTAATTTTAACCATGTATGTTATATAATAGAAATATTTAATTATGATGTGCCTTAATGAAGACACCACTGTGAGTTCTTGATAAACAATCACTAATTCAGTGCTTCTGTGCAATTATATATTAAGACAATTATATGCCATGAACGACTGAAAAGTAATAAAAAATCATCGCAACTAGGTAACTTAAACGTAGAGACAAATTAGAGAAACTTTCAAATTTGTGTTACTTTTCTAATCATATTAATTACTATAGACTAACTGACTCTCTTTGTTTTGAGATTCATAAATTTCTTGATGAATAAACATATATTTGCAATGCGACAAGAATGCACACAAATTTAAATATTTTTCTGCTAAATCATATGATTGCATCTAACCACAGTATCAAAGTAAATTATTTTACTATTGCTTGAATGCATTGTGGTATATAAGCGCTTGAAAGTTCTCAAAATATCAAAATAAATGCTGGTTAAATTGTGCAGCAACAAAGATACTTGACCTTTTGGACAGACACAGTAAATTTCAAACGTAGATCAAGCATAAAATTTGAGATTCTCAACATAAAACAACACTGAAACCTTACCTCAGAGTGTCATATTAAGATCGTTATAAAATCTCTGCTGAAAAAAGTAAAAGCTTAATAGTTTTAACCTTGTGTATTCCACAGAGTCTGTTAGTATTCTTAATGCAAAACAAACTTAATTGATAAAAACAAACTAAAGGGGGGAAGGATAACAACAACCGATAGAAAGCCTACTGATTCTGTCCAAGGTGAGAAAAACCAGGCGTTGTCACACGGTCCCATATCACACATTTCTTCGTTATCAGGTTTACTGTCGGTACATTTAGATTCGGGGACTTCGGCTTCACTATCTTGTGTTACACAACGAACTTGTCTTTTCCTCATGCCCTTTCCACAGTGAGTAGAACACTAACGTAGAAAAAAGTTGAGTGTTTATGATGATATGGATTCCGTTTCAACACAGTATATAGCACGCTATAATAACTATTTGGACTATTGCAACATAATAATACGTATTGCAATATAAGATAACTTCAGTACATTTATCTCACTGCATTTTCTAAGAAAAAATAAAGATTACATACTTGCTCCTATTAACCGTACTCCGAAAGAACTAACTGTTATTAAAAATGAACAGTAATTTTAAATGTTAGGTTTGTTTTAGAAGTGGATAATGTCAGGTTTTTTACTTTGTTTTTTAGTTATCGTTTCATAAAATTCTAAGAAAATGGGCATAGTGGGATAACTGAATATTTATGGCGTATTTCGTGAGTATATTGTCATATCCATTTGATTTCATTCATTTCATGTTATTTACATTTCAGTGTAAATATAACGTTTAAAAGAAGGTGATCGGTTACATGCTAATAAAACTATTACTTTCATCACGTTATATTATCACCACTCTTTTAGATTTAAACACATAAGTTAGGGATTGTTCTGATAACAAATACTATTGGTATAATCGTCTATAGGTTTTTCATACTTCTCCCCAGTCGGCTGTTTTCCAGTGAACACATGTCTGTACCCGGCACATCTGCTTGGAAAGAGGTTTTTCTAAATCAAAGCAGGCTCGTTCAGTCACTTTCATTATCACCCTTGGAGAGACTCTTTGTTTGCAAGTAACGTCGCGGGTTTGAGTACCATCCCCGCAGGTAGTACTGCATGGACCCCAATCTCCTGGAAACCAGCTACAAAAAATAAAAATATTTCACTGAATGAATACCGTTAAGAAAAAAAATAGGTAACTCTTGTGGTGGCAGATATTTTCCTTATGGATATTCAATAAGACTGCACAGGAATATCACATAGTCAAGCATAAAATACAGTAAACAGATGTTATAATCATTATGTCATAAAAATAAACAAAATGAAAAGTTTGAAAGATCGCAAAAATATCAGAGTTGAAACAGATCTTTGAAAAAAATAGTTCACCAAAGAGGTAGAACCATGTAAGAGATTATAGAGGTAATAAGAGTTCACACCTATAACCCAGACTCTAGATTATCCTTCACCATGTAAGAGATTATAGAGGTAATAAGAGTTCACACCTATAATCAAGACTCTAGATTATCCTTCACCATGTAAGAGATTATAGAGGTAATAAGAGTTCACACCTATAACCCAGACTCTAGATTATCCTTCACCGTGTAAGAGATTATAGAGGTAATAAGAGTTCACACCTATAACCCAGACTCTAGATTATCCTTCACCGTGTAAGAGATTATAGAGGTAATAAGAGTTCACACCTATAACCCAGACTCTGGATTATCTTGAGGAAGTTAAACTGAAAAATATGATTTTCGATAACTACTGGTTTTTATTTATTGAAGAATGGCTGACACATCTTAGGGGAAATAGTGAAGACTAAATAATAAACGTATATATATATATATGTTATAAAAATATTCTTCTAATTAATACTATATAGTTAAATGTAGGTTGCCAAATTAAGACTTTGTAATCAGGCGATCAGAATGCAACTAACCCTAATATCCATATATAACAACTCTGATTACAATGCAACTAAACCCTAACATACTAACGATTCTGATCATAATCAGTACATAAATGATTCAACTTAAGACTGAATAACGATCAGAATGCAACTAAGTCCAAATACCCATAGACTCACAACTCCATGTTCATAATCAGTACAAATAGAATTCAATTTAACACCCAGTTTGTGAGTCACAGAAACTGAATTCAGAGGATTGGGTGGGCTATACAAAGACACAGCTTCCGATATTCAAGCTAGAACCAAATAAAATGCACTCGATCGATCTTCTAGCCTAAAAAACATACACTTTACTGCCAAACGAACTCAGTCAGCTCTCTATAGTTCTCGATCACGAGGATGCGGAGTTTAGGGGGGTTGTTCCTCTTCTGGAAAATATTAGAAGTGTTCATGTTCAAGGAAGTACTGCACTTAGCCAATTTACAGCAGCAAAGGAGCTCCACTAAGTCTTTGTCGGCTATGTCTGTTGACAAAACTCGCGAAAATTGCGGAAAAAAACGGCTTTATAGGGCAGAGGAACCAGGTCTTGTGTTGCGCAACATGTGGGACCACTACCTAGTCTTGTGTGGGACATTGGATTTGGGGTATGAGTTTTACTTCTTTATAGTCTAGAAATTAAGGTGAATTCGGTCACGCTGGAAAGCAATTCAGATTCTACATAGCGCAAGGAGCTAGAATCTTTATTTACGGGAAAGCTTTGTTTGGAAATCAACACACAAAGTATGTCTCCCTGACTCACAGGCTGTGTGTGTTAAGACAATTTTAACGATCAGAATGCTGCTAAATCCTAATTAACATACACTGACAGCTCTGCGTTTAAGGTTAATGCAAAAAAAAGGATTCAACTTGACTTAACATGAAACTAAACTTAAATAGCAAGTTTCAATATTTGACAGCTCACGATCTTCTTAGATTGTAGAACTTATTGTAACAGGACGCTAAAAATTAATAAAATATATTAAGGTTTGGTTTGTTTGCTTTAAAGCAAAGTCAAACTGAGCTATCCGCTGTGTTTAACGCGGGGAATGTACGATGGAAGTATGTGAACCTACCGCTGTCCCACCGTTTTTTTACGTTCGGATTGGCGGATGATTGTAATTATCAATCTGTATTTTAACTCACAACTTACCTCGCTGGACAAGGATGCGTGTTGCACTGAAACGTCTGCAATTTGAGCTTATGAAGTGGGTTACAGTAGTGATCATGAACTACAACTAAGTTGTCTCTTCTTCGACACACAATCAGTGTGCTTTGTTTTCCTGGAAATAATTTACATTTCTCTGTTAGCATTCTAGAGTCTATCATACACTCAAGATGAAACACAGCTTACAAAGTTCACTGACAAAAATAGATATTCCTGCCTATTATCAGATAGATACTTGGAAACATAACATTATTACTTTTGCACACATTTTAAACATAGTGAACATACTACAGTTGAAAGAGACCAAGAAGACACACTGTAGAGCCTTCGAATTGTGTATAGAAAGAAAGGGTAAACAAAAAACAAAAGCATTAACAGTTGCTAAAAAGGTTATAAGAGTTCACATCTGTAACTAAGATTGTGATTATTCTGTAAAAGATGATAAGAGCTCACATCTGTAACCAAGACTGTGATTATTCTGTAAAAAAAAATAAAAACGTTAACTCATTTGTAAAAGCTGATTTATTGGTCGTTATTTATTTTAGGATAACTACTGGTATTTAATTCTTGCAACTAATAAGAGAACGCATATAGGCTAAGAAATAAAAAAATAATTAAAAGAGCTTTCAAGTGCAGATGAAAGTTGAGTTAACTTGCAAATCTCTTTAAACTATATATTGCCACTTTCTGTAGTCTTCTAATCTATAATTCTATTTCATCTTCAACTTGACAAACACTGTAGAAATTGATAGATTAAATTTAAACTACAGATTCACCTAACAATTTTAAGTTGGAAATGATGTACTTAAGAATTGAACAAAGACTTCTAATTGATAATACGAAGCTATATTTATATCAACACACACTCTCTTTCTGAAATTGGAAATCTGTTTAATTTTAGCTCCTGTTATTCGTTAAAGTTTTAGTCTCGGTTGTGTGAAACGTGACACTAAAATAAACGTTATACATTTCTTCACTTATTAGAAACATTCATGACAAAAGATGTGGGACTTACTGACAAGAGCCAAACTATTCCCTTATAATTATAAAGAGTTCATACAAGGGTATATACTATTTACCCTTTAAAACTCTGCTAGAAGTAAGGGTAGTAAGTGTTTCTTTTTATATAATAAAGAAAAAGAAACAACATCTTTCATGAGTTTTAACTGAGTTTGTTGTTTATAGAAACATAAAATTAAATTACAACTGTTCAAGGATAGAATTAAAACAAATGAAAACTGGTACATTGGTCAGAGAGGCGAGGAGTAAGTGTTTATTTCGTGCATAACGTTGAAGTGTCAGACTAGAAAAAAATGCAGCTATTAAACAGCATCCATCGCCTACTCTTTACTGATTGAATAGTGGTACTTAACCATCACTCTTATAGTGCATCTACAACCCCCAAAGTGCTGAGCGAGATTTTGTGTCACAGTCTGATCACACTAACCATTAGATCACACGTGGCCATGAGGAAGAACAGGCAGATAAATAGTTAATAATATTTTATTACTAAATTAAAATATTATACAATGGTTTGTTATTCTAGCTTTTTATTCAAGTTATCAAAATACTGCAACAAAAGAAAGGAGATTAGTATGAATAGTTTCTGTTTAAAGAGCCCTTGGTGTCTACTTAATTAGCTACTGTTAACACACGGTTCAGAGTTTTAGAATTTGAAAATATTATAGGGTCATGTTCATGTTTGTGTGAGCGTGTAATTCTAATATCGACTTGCACTTAGTTTGAACCCGTTTTTTTCTCCTGTTCACGAAATTAAGCTACGATTTCTAAGATATGTATTTTTTTATTATTCCTGTAAACTCCCAGTGGAGCATAGGGCCGCAACAACACCTCGCCAACGGAAGGTGTTGTTGCAGTTACTTGTAGCAGGGTTTGGTTTTTTACGGGGGTGGAGTTTACTAGTCCCCGCGCCCAACC
>NW_013670096.1:19960-21915 GCF_000517525.1 Limulus polyphemus | reverse complement strand
GGTTACTTGGTATATTAGGTAATGGGTAATGTCTTTGACAATTACTACATTCTCTCTCTCTGAAAATCCACACAGAACCTTAATTTCCGTCCTTTTAGGAACTAATACAACCGGAGATGCATACGGACTACTACTGTCCTCAATTACTCCTTGTTCTAAGCATCTTTTTCACATTGTTTTAGCTCAACCCTGTGTTTTTCTGGCCATAATAAACATAATAATGTATAAACATTAATGAGTTTATCTTTTTTTTACTGTTTTAATGTCTCTTTTCTATTATCTGAGAATCCTAGAAACTAATGGTTCTAAGCAACTTACCCCCGCCGCATGACTCAGAACATTCTGTAAGACCTGACACTTTCCATTCGAAAACGTCGGCATTTTTCTTTCCAATATCATAACGAACATTCAGACTGTTAGTATTTCCAAATGGAGTTTCTAAGCCTGTGGAAGTACGCTGATACAGGTAAGGATGTGTCATAGAATCTTCTCTGTTTGCTTGTCGGTTTCTTGTCCTTGGTCTTCTGTTTTTATTATAGGTACCAGGCTCGAGGGCCATAATAGATTGGTCCCTTCCCTGATGAGCTCCACGCATAGAAAAGGAGCCTGGTGTACGCCACGATGGGAATGACGTTGGAAGACTAGAGGAAGCTGAAGAAATCGGCCTGAAGTTAGGAGGTGATAACGTTGACCTCTCTTTCAACGGTAACATATACTCGTACCTTATTCCGGGATTATTGGTTTTATACATCACCTGATTAAAATAGTCAACGTTTGTTTATTAAACACTGTTCTAGAGAAGACAATTCGAACGAGTACAACAACAACAAAATATAATTTAAACAAGATAACTTATTTTTTATAATTTGACTAACAATTAAGATTGGAAAAGAAACAAGATGCCACCAATAAATTATTTGGCAATTGTTTTTAAGGATATCTGCTGGCGTCCCTAAGTTAGGAACTGCCGATCGCTGGGGAAGTAACCGGGGCGGTAGAACCAAACGCCAATACTTGGGCTATTCTTTAACAAAGAACAGTTGAAAGAGCGAGTATGTTTGGCGACGTGCTTCGATCCCGTGTCCCGCATGTCAGTTCATCATAAATTAAAGAGATATGCCATTTTATTAAAAGCCATTAGCAAGTCTTACAGAGAGAGAGAGAGGCATTCAACGTCCTTAATTGCATTATGCATTTCTAATATGAAGTTACTGGTTGATAACTGTTTATATATATGGGTGTTTGAAGCACTAACTATAGACTGTCTCCATATTTTACAAACATAATAATAATAATATCCAAAGGATATAATGCGAGATGTGGAATATCTTGTGGTTTTCTTTTATTTTCTGCCATGAAATCAGGTACAAGACGTTTGAATTAATAATAGTGTTTATGTTGTCTATTTCACTTTTTATTTGTTGGTTTGTTCATAAGCACAAAGCTACACAATGTGCAGTTCCAGCCGCGGTATCGAAACCCTACATTTTAACATCATAAATTTCAAGTGAGAGGGAATTTGCATCTAATTCTATTGGATGACCGTTGAACTAAGATGCTTTTTGTTGTTAGCAAAAAGCTACACAGTGTACTATCTGTGCTCTACCCATCGTGAGTATCGAACTCCGAAATTAAGCGTTATAAGTTAGACTTACCGCTGAGCCACTGGTGTCCACTGAACAGTTTGTTTGTTTATTTGTTTAAAATTAAGCACAAAGCTACACAATGGGCTATCTGTGCTCTGCCCACCACGGATATCGAAAACCGGTTTCTAGCATTGTAAGTCCGCAGACATACCGCTGTGCCACTGGGAGGGGCACTAAACAGAGAAACCACGTTTTATTCTAAATCTTCCACAAGTGTTTTGGTGTTTCTTTAACATTTTTTTGTGTTGACATGTTATTAGTTATTGGCCACTTTACTATAAAACCCATTAGTTATTGGCTACTTTACAA
>NW_013670096.1:12799-18991 GCF_000517525.1 Limulus polyphemus | reverse complement strand
TTTACTATGAAACCCATGTAATTATGTTATTAGTTATTGGCTACTTTACTATAAAACCCATTAGTTATTGGTCACTTTACTATGAAACCCATGTAATTATGTTATTAGTTATTGGCCACTTTATTATAAAACCCATGCAATATCATATTGGACAAATTTTTGCTGCCAAAATAACCTGGCTTCAGCGTGACATAAACTTCACAAGACCAAGAAATAATTTTGTTTAATTGTAGCCCATTTCTCAGATTATGGGCTAAAATTTTCCTACTAAATATGGTAAATATGCTTACCCACAAAAATTAATAAAGTCAGTGTTATGTTTTTCAAACCATTTTGGATAATACGATTGTTGGATTATGTTTCTGATTGCCGTATTTGTGGGGTGGATATAATCAGCAATAACATTTAGGTATATTTTGGATCCGAGTCACGTAAAGGAATCAAAGGGCATAAAGGCTTTAGCCCTGCCACAAAAACATCCATACCAATTGCTATGCCAGAACATTACAAGCAGTTTTGAGTATTTTTTTTTCATTTATTTAACAGTGTTGTTAATAATGCTTCGATAGAAGGGCACAATTTGGTCCATTTTCTTGGAGGCAGACCACTAAAGCAGTACATATCCGCATTTTTATATTAAGCATAATCAACTACCAAACATTTTAGATGGCCAGTCTCTGTTTTACGTATACAAATGGAAGAAGTGTTGTGTTTTACAAATGTAGCAAAGTGGCCAGTCATTGTAGTAAAATGTAGCAAAGTGGCCAGTCATTGTAGTAAAATGGCCAGTTATTGTAGCAAAGTGGCCAGTCATTGTAGTAAAGTGGCCAGTGATTGTTGTAAAGTGGCCAGTCATTGTAGTAAAGTGGTCAGTCATTGTAGTAAAGTGGCCAGTCTCTGTTTTACGTATACAAATGGAAGAAGTGTTGTGTTTTACAAATGTAGCAAAGTGACCAGTCATTGTAGTAAAATGGCCAGTCATTGTAGCAAAGTGGCCAGTCATTGACAGTGATGGCGGTTCAGCCAAGGTGTATCAGGCGAATTGCCTCCAATATCAAACTTATACTTTATCACAGAGATGGCGGTTCAGCCAAGGTGTATCAGGCGAATTGCTTCCAATATCAAACTTATACTCTATCACAGTGATGGCGGTTCAGCCAAGGTGTATCAGGCGCACTGCCTCCAATATCAAACTTATACTTTATCACAGTGATGGCGGTTCAGCCAAGGTGTATAAGACGATTGCCTCTTCCATCCATGAATCTATTTTGTGTTTTGTTGTTTTTTTTTCTATAATGCAACTCAAACCATATAACCGTCGACAAGTACAAACCGAAGAACTAAATCATGCTTTAGATTATGGTGGAATTCCAGTAAATATATATTACATTTGCAATGTCATCTGTCTATTATAAAGAGCATAAAATAATATTATTGCAAAAGAATAGGTAGTGTCACTTTCAGCTACATTTTTTCAAACAGTGTGTTTACCGCACAGTGTAGAAAAAATAACTAGTAATATTCATGTTACCTTGCGAAATAAAGCATGCAACTAACGTCATAGCTGTTATGTGTCTAATAAATGCAACCAAATGATGCAGTTAAAGCTGTGTCTTACAGAAAGAGGTAAGGATATTCTAACATTATTTTTAAATGTATATGTAAAATTCCGAAAAGTGTACTTGAGTAAATAAGTATAAGTTATTTCTAGCTTTATTTGCGTGTAATGTTTAAGTTTATGTTAAAACAAAAACATTTTCTGAAATTTACTACAATGACTGGCCACTTTGCTACAATGACTGGCCACTTTACTGCAATGACTGGACACTTTACTACAATGACTGGCCACTTTACTAATCAAACTTATACTTTATCAATTGAGGCAATTCGCCTGATACACCTTGGCTGAACCGCCACCACTGTGATAAAGTCTAAGTTTGATATTGGAGGCAATTCGCCTGATACACCTTCGCTGAACCACCATCACTGTGACAAAGTATAAGTTTGATATTTGACATTTTTAACCTGAAAAGTACCACAGGAACTAAACCCCAAAGTTCAGGAGTAGTCACCTCTAATTTACAACTGCTTGAACAGAGCGCCTGAAACCAGTCAGCAGCACCAGGCGCCTACTTGGCTACTATTAACCGAACAGTATGATTGGCTATTACGGCAAATATACTTCTTCAGCTGCAGTACAGAATGTGTTTAAGGAATATAGCGGATCGAACCACAAACCTTCAGATTCACAGAATACGCTAACTACTAGGGTACGCCGTAAGTTGATGAAATATAAAATAAAAATCTGTGGTAATCTAACTTTATATAAACTCTATATATTAGCGGTGACCAGTAATACACTTTTAACAACTCAAATTACGATAACAAAAACCAGTAAACTTTGTTACACTTAATTACCACGAATTGGTTGTCTGAATGTAGTTTTTTATCATTAGTATTGTTCATATACTTTATAGTCAAGCTATTCATAAATGATTCTTTAATGCTTTGTACGTTAGTTATTCGGATATAATTAGCCCTATGTGGCTCATCAGTAAACTCAATCTCTTGTAATACTACAGTTCGGAGTTCGAGCCTTGCATGGCCACAACACAGGTACCTTATTACATGTTTGGTGCTTAACTTCAAATTAACAAATAAGATGTAAATGTCAAACATTTTTATGCTAAGCTTCTATGTTTTCACATATTTCAGTGTAAACCAACTTCGACACAAGTTGCTCTTCAGATTTCTGCTAACCTGAATAACTATAATAACTATAAGAATTCTTATATTAATTCTTTATCATAATAAAGGTTTTGTATGCTTTGATATTTTTTTACATATTTAAATGAGAACTTAATATAATTTTAAAACAATTCATTAGAAGTGTATACAACTTTCTCTTAACAGCATAATTTGCTTTTCATTTTTATTACGTTTTATATTTCACTACTGTATAAAATTTACGTATCAAAGTAAAAGTTACCAATAATATCTGAACATCTTGGTTAATTGGACCCTTTGCAACGATATTTTCCATTTGCTGAGTAATGTGATTCCTCCTGGTGTAAAAGAAAGTCGTTCCAGCAGCGTTGTATGTTCCGGACCAATTAATATTCCAGTTTCCATTGATAACATATTCGCCACTGTTTGTCCTAATGGCTATAACAATGTCAAACACACGTTTTGGTTACTGTAAAACCTATGTTTCAAACTTCATTTTTATTACATCAGCAGTTACTAACATACACAGATATAGGTTTTATTTATTTTCACTGTGCTATTAAGCCAACTTTTTCTGGCTACAAATTACTTAATTGGTCCAATAATCCTCTTTTAAATCACGAACTTTGTATTCTTTTTTACTAAAAATCTTTTTCAGTACTGTTTTGATCGAGGAATTTAACTACTATTAGCTAAATCTGTTCCTCCTAAACATTGTTCCAATAACTCAGTGATAGCATGATGACTGCCTCTGGATAGTATTTGAAAAGACTTATTATCTACATTCTTTTAAAATAATACGCTCAAAGTTTTGATGATTTCAGCACTGACATTTCAAAATTAATCATAATTTCATCAAAGGATAAATTATTAAGGAAGAACCTTTCAAACAGTCTAGACATTTATTGTGATGTCATGAGCTTCATTCGACAAAAAAAAATATCTTTAAAGTCAACATAATTATATAAAAGTAAATATATATATTTAACATACCAAATTAACTATTTATAATTATACGGAAATTAACTTTAACTAATATTATTGCTGAGACCAATATGTTTCTCACACTCTCTTTCACTGTCATGCACAATCCATCGTGCTCTCTACAAAATGTTACACTCCTTCAAATTGCCACACACACACATATTTTATAAAGAAAACCACACAATTACAATTCTTCTTCAAATATTTTAAAATGAAACACTTCACAGATGTTACAAACTTTCTAAATTTCAAATCCCCTTCATAATTTCTCCACATTTTGTCATTAAAACGGCCACACACTTTCTTTCTTCTTTCAATAATGTCACATATTTCCTATTCCTTCCACTTTTGTTTCAAACCATCACAAATTTTCATTTAAAATATCACAATTTTTTTCTTCAAAACTATCGTACATTTTCCTCTTCTTTCAAACGTTTTATAATACCTATATATTTTTTTTCAATCTTCCAGTTATTTTGATATGTTGGATAGAATTTATGGAGTTTGTATATGCGACTAAATAAAAAGGTGTTAATTTATAAAGATTTGACATTTAATTTTGCACATAAATAATTCTATACATATTGTGATTTTTTTTCTTCGAAAGGAGTTCTTGTACTTTTTGACATTCTTTCCACGCATTTATTTTATATCGGTACATTGAAATGATATACAAACTGTACAAGCTACCAAAGATACTTTGTAATAAAATATAGTATATCAAATTTTAATCTGTGTTTCTGCAGGTCTCTATTTATATTGTGGTCCGAAGGACTTCTGATGCTTTATTTTTATATACTTTATCTGATGCTACGTAAACTCAATCATTAAAAAGAACAAACTAAACTAACAAACCTGGTGGAGAAATAAAATATTTCAAATAAATAAAGTTACCTTACTGCATAAAATTACTTAATAAACAGCGGACTTATATTACCAGTGAACTAATTAGTTACTTAATACCACAAGAGTCTGAAATCGATTGTTAAGTTTATCAGTGAATGAGATAAACTGAGAAAGAATCCAAATGATGAAAACAAAAGTAATTTACCTAGATGGTTCTGACTATGTTTCAGTTCAGTAACATTGATGTTACAAGCGCCACGAGGAATTCTGGCTATCAAATTGTATCCTGTTCGTAGGTTAGGTCGAGTAAACAGACCGGAGACTATACGGCACGTGCTGTTATCTCCTCCACAAACCCCACACTGGTCAAGTGTTTTTTCAGAACCCAGCACTCCGTCACAACCTACAGTCTAGAGAAAACTCAGTAAATAAGTTATCTTTCTAACAAATCACAAATTTGTAGTTCTAGCTGATTTGTAATTTAACGTGGCACAGTGATGCATTTATTAACCACATGTTTCATAAGTTGGAACAAGTATTAGAAATATAAACTTACACATTAAATATAAAATGGTTGAACGAATTTATTTGCTTGTTATAGATAAAGTTAACAAAAAATGTCATTTGCCCAGTTACTTGTGGGCAGTAAAGCAGTGAACACAAACTTAGTTTTAATATTTTAATGCATTATTCAACCAAAGATTTACACGAATTTCCAATGCCAAATAAAGAAAAATGTTACATGGAATAAAATTCAAAGAATAAATCATTATGACCATTGATACACACTGATAGATAAGAATGAGGTACATCTGTAAACAGTTTGTTGTTACACTTTGTGTAATCTATATTTCCATATAATACACAATATAAAAGCCCCCAAACCCCATCACAGTATCTTTGATACCGGTACTTCCACTAAATGATGTTCAATCTCAACCTATTTTAGGCAAGTTGTCCACAAATTTAGAAATAGCATTATTTAAAATGCAATTATAAACGTAAAGATGCATAATTTAATATTCTACCGCCAATAATTACGTAATCACATCATATAATATGGAACGCAGAGCTCAGTCAAATACTTGGGTTGGCATCATTGCATATACGTGAATGTTCTTAAGAGCAGCGACAAGAACAATACCACAAAAAATATATAAACGATCCATATTGAACAATCAGTATTGACAATTCTCGTTCGAAATGTTAAAAAAGGCAATTAAATGGTGGATAAGAATAATGTATTGCTAGCAAAGTAAATTAACTTGTTACTCCCCCTATCGGACTAACTAAAACACACGTGATATCGAGCTTAAAACTATTCATATTTCATGTAGGAAAAGCCAACGAACCATCTCTGTTGATTCAAGTGGCAAGTTGAAAAACAAACAAGAAGAAGATACTTCCGACGTAGTGTTACAAGAAGAAGGTACTTCCGACGTAGTGTTGACTAATGGTTTGAAACTCATAAGAAACAAGAAGAAGAAACTTCCGACGTAGTGTTGCAAGAAGAAGGTACTTCCGACGTAGTGTTGACTAAAGGTTTGAAACTCATAGGAAACAAGAAGAAGAAACTTCCGACGTAGTGTTACAAGAAGAAAATACTTCTGACGTAGTGTTACAAGAAGAAGGTAC
>NW_013670096.1:0-12625 GCF_000517525.1 Limulus polyphemus | reverse complement strand
CCCTTCCGACGTAGTGTTGACTAAAGGTTTGAAACTCATAGGAAACAAGAAGAAGAAACTTCCGACGTAGTGTTACAAGAAGAAAATACTTCTGACGTAGTGTTACAAGAAGAAGGTACTTCCGACGTAGTGTTGACTAATGGTTTGAAACTCATAAGAAACAAGAAGAAGACACTTCCGACGTAGTGTTGACTAACGGTTTGAAACTCATAGGAAACAAGAAGAAGAAACTTCCGACGTAGTGTTACAAGAAGAAAATACTTCTGACGTAGTGTTGACTAAAGGTTTGAAACTCATAAGAAACAAGAAGAAGAAACTTCCCTGACGTAGTGTTACAAGAAGAAGATACTTCCGACGTAGTGTTGACTAAAGGTTTGAAACTCATAGAAAACAAGAAGAAGAAACTTCCGACGTAGTGTTACAAGAAGAAGATACTTCCGACGTAGTGTTGACTAAAGGTTTGAAACTCATAGGAAACAAGAAGAAGAAACTTCCGACGTAGTGTTACAAGAAGAAGATACTTCCGACGTAGTGTTGACTATTATATTTTTACACATTGAAGGTAAGGTTTGATTGGCTAAGTTGGACGTTGAATAAACTTGATAATTTTAAAACGATAATCTCCCTTATACTTCGTATGTGCTCTTCATTAGAGGAGTTCAGGAAAATGATTTCAAGGCTCAAAAACATTTAAAGACCTTTGTAGTTGAGCATACTTTCAAGAAATGTTCAAGTCGGTTATTTACTTACGAATAAATATGGAACGTTTCAGTGCAAGGGTTTATAAACAGAAACCGTGACAAATATAGTAAATAACTCTGGCTAGAAAGTAGACTATAACTTGAGCTAAGGTAAATTGTATATTTGGTATTGCATAATATAAATATGTTACGAAAATAACCTATTTGTCTTGTATTTTAGCAATTTGATAAGATAAAGAGTTTCATTCACAGTTAAACCATTCATTATGGTGTATGGTTGAATAACACACGTTAACATTAATTCCAGCAACCGTTCCTCAGGTTTCAAAAAGGTCATTATTCCTGCTACGTCACTTAACTAATGAAGTTTGTGTGTTTATCTGTAGTACTATGTATAAATTAGACACCAATCAATCATCAAAATTTATTTATAGATTTAAAATATGCCTAGTTATTTTAAGTGTACGAATTTCAGAACCTCATAAAGCAAAACAAACACATGCAAAGAAAATGTAAAGTTTATTTTGTGTAACCACTCTTGGCTGAATTAACCGCCTGAAACCGACGAAGAAGCTTTCTTCAAGCTTTGGAGAAACTCAATGGAAATAGAATACTAGGAGTCTTAAAGTAGTGGCCAGAGTTACTCCTTTGATTTCGGCTGTCGTTTTCCTCAATGAAGATAGTCCCTAACAATAAAAAAATAATGAGATCTGGGCTCGGAGGAAGACACACTAAGTTATATCAGCTTCTTTCTTATTAAAATAGTGTTTTTCTGCGTTCGTTGTATATTTGAGATTCATTCTCATGTTAGAAAATGAAATTTCTCACATTAAAAGACGTCCAAAAGGAACAGTACAGTGAATGAGTATTTACTTATGTTTGGGAAGAATCCAGAGCTCCAGCAATACTTCAGCTGTGGTTAAACAGTATCATACTTGGACGTTACCTTCACCATGGTTAAATAAGGGCTACACCCACCACTCAAATCCATTGACTTTTATTGATTTCAAAAGTTCTATGTTTTGATTCATCAGAACAAGCAATATTCTCCACATACAGTTTGTTCAATCTTCTCCACATACAGTTTGTTCCATCTACTCCACATACAGTTTGTCGAATCTTCTCTACATACAGTTTGTCGAATCTTCTCCACATACAGTTTGACCAATCTTCTCCACATACAGTTTGTCCAATCTTCTCTACATACAGTTTGTCCAATCTTCTCCACATACAGTTTGACCAATCTACTCCACATACAGTTTGTTCAATCTTCTCCATATACAGTTTGTCCAATCTTCTCCACATACAGTTTGACCAATCTACTCCACATACAGTTTGTCTAATCTTCTCCACATACAGTTTGTCCAATCTTCTCCACATACAGTTTGTCCAATCTTCTCCACATACAGTTTGACCAATCTACTCCACATACAGTTTGTCCAATCTTCTCCACATACAGTTTGTCCAATCTTCTCCACATACAGTTTGACCAATCTACTCCACATACAGTTTGTCTAATCTTCTCCACATACAGTTTGACCAATTGTTTTGATTTTTACAAAGTTAAGTATATTCTGTTTCTTACATTTTATGAAGAAACAGAAGTTTTATTTAAACAACATGCACGACTTGGAAGATATTTACATAAATAAAGGTTGTTCTAGATTGGCATTATTACTATAATCAATCAGGAGACTGGATGGTGGTCTCTCATTTTTAAACTGTAATTTTAGTTCAGGTTATATTTTTAGAAGTCATTTTCAGCCTTGGAATGCTATAAATGTTATGTTTAATTTCAGCTAAGCTTTAAGTCTGGCTCTAAAAATAAAGATATTTGTCACATCGTTCACTTTAGGAGCTTGCTGAACCTGTCTAAAAGTAATTAAACAAATAATGTGTGGAAAAAAGATCTGTTTCTTGAAACATTTGTAATCCAAGAGTACTTTGTACACAAATTCCCTACTTTTACATTATCTGGATAATTATAGTCAACATATTTATTCTTCACAAAGTCATAGATGTGAATTATTAGGAATACACGACAGCTGCCAAAAATATCTTTAATACGCTGTTTTATTGTAGCAGAAAAAAATAATCCAGAGATACGGTGTAAAATGCTAAAGCAATAAGAGAAAATATTGTAAGCCTGTTAAATGTGGTGAACCATTACGCTTAGTTGTATGAAGTTTTCTCGCATGTGTTTATAAAATTCGGTTCACTGTGGATTTTAATCCAGAGTTATGGTATTAATGAATGGTTTCTTGGGCACTGACTTGGGCAGACAAAATATAAATCTCAAATGCTATTTTTGCACACCTCGGGCCCGAAAGAGTTAATTGACTGACAGACAGAAATGCGATAAAAACATCTGCATTCGAGCGTGATGCTTCATCAGATGCAATAGATCTAAACACGTTTCTCTATTCGCCTGTGTACGTGTTTTACACCTTAACTTTCTTTTTATTGACCTTGGAGCCAGTCCTTTGACTTTAACATTAAAAACATTGCCTAAGTTTATTGCCCTTTTACACCAAAGTTATTGTAGTTAAAGAAAGAAGGTAGCCAGCTGGATGAAAACGCTTACATATACGCTGACATAGCACAAAATAAGGACAAACCCACTCAATTTAGTATGTGGTGACCTTGGCATTATTGTAATGATGTTCGTTTATGTATATGTTATGAAATTTACCACCGCACAAAGTGTATTCTTTCAAAGTTAAAAAACGTAAACGTTATTATAATTGTATACGTTTGTTTTAGCGTTTCACGACCTTAGTGTTGCTTTAGTGACTTCAAAGTACGAATTAAAAGAGTACCAAGGCCTATCATACTATATGTTATAAAAGACAAGGTATAAAGTTGCTAGTCAAATCAATCAAACCAAAGAACGGTCAAAACGTCCGATACTCAAGGCATAATATCAACCTGTGAAAAGTAGGAATTACTACCTCTTTCTCTCTAGTAAAAACCTATATGTCGGACCATGGAAACCACTCAAAACAAAAACTAATTTAGGTTTTAAGCTATATAGACGTACAACCCTAGCGTGTACAATGTGAAACATAATCGAAGTTCAATTTCTCATTCTTTTAGCATCTCCACCTGGTTAATGTGTCAGTAGAATATGTTGGAAACAATAACTTTTATAAACTGTTCTTATTTTTTATTTCTATACCGTAGCTCCTAGTGATTTATGTTGCCAGATTTCTAAGTTGGTTTTCTTTATCTTTCAATAAAGAATTAACTTTAAAATGGCATAAGATTGACATCTGTTTCGAAATAAACTATTTCGTTCATTGTAATTTCCTTTCAATGTGTAAATAAGAATACGTAAAAAAAATCAAATCGTAATTTATACACCATATCATACTTAAATAGTATACATGCATTTTTCTTTTACATTTCAATATTATTTATCGTGGTCCTAAAGTACTTATGATAGTGAACTTGGTATGAAAAATGTATTCAGACATTATAGCCCCTCAGTGGCACAGCGGTATGTCTGCGGACTTACAACGCTAGAAACCAGGTTTCGATACCCGTGGTGGGCAGAGCACAGATAGCCCATTGTGTAGCTTTGTGCTTAACTTCAAACAAACAGACATTATAAAAAATATTCATACGCATAGAAACTTTTAATTTAGAACATTTTCTTCAATGAAAGACATTCTGTCATTGTCCAGTTCACCAACTAGCCTTATTGTTTAGTTCTTTTCGTTAATTACAACTGTATCTGTGACAGCCGAGGCTTGTTAGCAAGAGTAAGAGATTATTTAAGTTAGAACACTTTGAACGTAAAAAAAAAAATATGTAAGCACAATTTAGTCGATAAGTCAACTTTAAAAGGCAGTTTAGCATAGGATGTAAATATTTCTAGGAAACTAAAACTAACACTGATCTGAAGGTAATTAACAACTGAAAACGTATCTTCCGGCAGGTCAGCGGTAAAGCTGTGGGCTTACAACGCTATAAAAACTGTTTTTTTTTAACAAGCAGTTAGCACAACTAAGCGTTAAATGTGAGGGTTTGTAACACGAAAAATCGGGTTTCCATATTCGCGGTAGGGATAACAAAGATATCCCATTGTGCTGCTTTGTGTATAATAATAAACATGCAAGCTAAATAACTAACTAAAACTTAAGTAATGTTTATATGGTTAATGAAGAATTTGTGATTTGCCTGTTAATTATGATAGCAGTCATAAACATGTTTAAAATGTTTAACAAGATTATCAATGATTTCAAACATTTTAAACGACACATTACTTCAGTATTTTACCAAATAGTTCAGTGTGGACTTTCATTATGTTAACGTACCTTTACAATTTATTTCATTGTAGACGACCATTTCAGGCTTCCAAGGTTTCTAGCTAGGCCTATTACTTAGATTTTTGTACACGCTGTAGTTATGAAAATTGTAAGACGAAAATCTTTAAATTCGCAGCGAACGAAAACAGCATACCATGTCTAGCTAAAAACCTGTAAGGAACGAAAATCTAAGCACTAGATCTAACTGGAAAGGAATACAGCTTTCAAACGCTCCTTCTCAATAAAACAGTATAAACTTGCCAGCAAGAGCAAAACACTACACCTAGCCGACCTCCACGCCTAAATACACATAAATTTTCATTGGGTGGCATCCTCTATCATCAACCTAGCTAGACTGTTGAGAAGCAATAGAACTTGAACCTACAGATGACAGCTGGCAATCTGGGATTTTATTATCGAATGTGATCTAAAATGTATAGCAAAAGCTTAAATATATGGCTATTACTAACTAGTTGGCTTTAAAAATTGAGGAAATTAAGATTCCATTTGACAATACAAGATTTGCTTCACCAATCATAATAGTTTTTGCTTTATATAATATAGGCTTCAGTATGGAAAACTGCTGTAAATCTAATCTAATGTTTACCGTGAGAAGATAATAGGCTTCAGTATGGAAAACTGCTGTAAATCTAATCTAATGTTTACCATGAGAAGATAATAAGCTTCAGTTTGGAAAACTGCTGTAAATCTAATCTAATGTTTACCGTGAGAAGATAATAGGCTTCAGTATGGAAAACTGCTGTAAATCTAATCTAATGTTTACCGTGAGAAGATAATAGGTTTCAGTATAGAAAACTGCTGTAAATCTAATCTAATGTTTACCATGAGAAGATAATAAGCTTCAGTTTGGAAAACTGCTGTAAATCTAATCTAATGTTTACCGTGAGAAGATAATAGGTTTCAGTATAGAAAACTGCTGTAAATCTAATCTAATGTTTACTGTGAGAAGATAATAGACTTCAGTATGGAAAACTGCTGTAAATCTAATCTAATGTTTACAGTGCGAAGATATTTTTAGATTGTCATCATGCATTAGATTGTCTATATTTACAGTTGCTAAATACTCTAGCTGCATGGAGAGTAGCGGAGTAGGTCCGAATTAATTGTGGAAGAAACAGTGGAAAAGTTTAGATCTACTATCATAATCGTTTTCAAATTGGGAATTTTGCGCGCATTTACTGAATTATGTAACAACAGTAGCCAGGATCAAATTTCTTGGATTTAAAACGCAATTGTATATGATATTGTTTAGTTCGTTTGATTCTTTGTTTACCTACACAATGGGCTATTTGCGTTCTGTCCATCGCGGGAAATCCAACTCCGGACTTCAGCGTTGTAAGCCCTTCAACTTAATGCTGACCCCACCGGATAGATGAGATTTTATAATAAATGTGATACTTCATTAATTCTCGAGAATAAATTAACATAGTCGAATATGTATAAGCTGCTAAAGCTACGAAAACTGAAAAAACACCGGTTTTCATTCTCATTGTGTGATAGCAGACTTAATTCGAACTCATTATGCAAAATAGTTATAAGAATAAGGTTGTTTCAAAACCGAAAACCATTTCGGCCCCAGCCATTCGGAAGAGTAAGAAGATACCTTAGTCAGTACGACATTAAATGCAAACATTCATTGCTACTGAACGTAGATGTACGAAATTTTAAATTATTTTTTTGTTTGAAACGCGGCTCTCAAGGACATGATGACAGAAAGATCATCACAAGGCTAGCCCCGAAATAACTACTGCATTAGCTCCAAGTAAGAAAATTGTCTGCAAGTCTTATTTCGAGTTCAGACTTCAAAGCTCACAAGTTATTCTTTTCGTTTCTGTTTTTTTAGATAAATTTCTATCTTACCTTTAGCTAATTATTACTTCTTCGGTTTTCAACAGAACCGATTTTTCTACCCAATAACTTCTTTCTTTCAAGAGACTTGCGAATATATATGAGTATACCCACAGATATAGAAAGAAAGAACGGACTTACGTGACATTCAATTGCACTGGAAACTTGTTTAGTTTTAAAATATTTTCTTGTACATGGTTAACTGGAATTCATGAAGCAATGTCGCCATTATACAAGGAGCTGAAGAACTTTTGAAAATCATTCTATAGGCAGATGTAGACAAATTATCTTTATTTGTTTGTTTTTTGCTGTTCAGTATAATTAAATTGTAATGATATAACGCCTAAAAACTCTGCACTGAGAAGGTGGTATAATAACTACAGTTGAAATGAGAAACTCATTAATCAGTGCGAAGTAACCTTAGCTCAGATTAGGCCGCACTAACATTATTAATTGTGGTGTTCCATTCTAGAAGTTTATTCCTACTAAAACAGTTGACATTTTAGCACTGTTAATATAATTGTTTCAAGTTTCAGCCCTATGATTTCCGCTGATAACTTATTTTGGAAACCGTCCCAGAAGACCGATTAAAAAAAGAAAGGTAGAGCACATACTCGATCCCACTTTTTTTTTCGTTTGTCTTTAAGGGCAAAACTACACAATGGGCTATCTGCATTGTGCTTACAGCAAGCATCGAACTCCAATTTTTTTCCTTTGTAAACCCTAAGGTTTACCGATGAGCCACTGGAGGCTGATCCACTTTATTTCATTGTATCGAGTTGTGCATACTTAATCTTCATTTGATGTTGCTCACGCAACTTGATGACATAAATAACTAGATCACTACTATGTCTGTTGTATCCCAGCCGGCTTAAATGAGTCCTGGTACTTGGCGAAAGGCCTCGTCGGAACTGGATATGGTAGATAAAGTGTGGTTGACGAGTCGTTACATATTTATTCTTTGCTTTCTGTCATAAGGTCTTAGAATTTCATCACTAATGTAAAAGATGAGCAACTCGCAAAAGAAATGCTTATATTGATATGGTTGAAAACCTATTGGGCGGTAAAAGGTCTATTTTAGGAATAATGTAAAATATATTGTTTGAAAAGGTGTTAAATGTTTAACAAGCAAAAGTTTCTTTAATGGTAAAACATAAACTTGGATTTGGAAGTTCGTGTTTTACAAGATAGCTCTACCTTCAAAACACCAAATTAAAATTCCTACGTTTATTGTTACACATTTTCTTAGCCAAAACACTGCTGAATCTATGCGGCTCTAAATCTGTTTGAGAAAAGTTTGTGTGTGTGTGTCTCCGCTCGTAACTGGCGAACTACCAGATCGATTGTATCCAACCCGCACCCTTAGGGCCTATATGGAGTGCGATAGGCAGTCTGCGTTCGGTTCTGACCCCCAAGAGACCCTTATGTCTTCCCTGTGCATTGAACGGGTACATCAGCCACTATATACATGTATACATATACGGTATTGGAAATGATTATGGTAACACTTAATAAAATGGTTATGAAATACAAACATTATGTGAGTGCTCCCGCTTTACTGTATTAAAATGAACTACATTAGAGTACACTCACGTGTTGATAGTTTACACTGTGTTTTGTTGACATACAAACAATATAATGTCAATAAAAGTACGGGAAATCATACTATGCCTAACAGTAGTGTGATGAATGCACTCATGCCTCTCTGGAGAGACATCCAGCATGAAAATGCGTAGAAGTCATCGTTTTGATTAATGAACATGCAAAACAAATCGAGGTGAAATTTCACATTTTAGTATGAGATTTGTGGAAACTTTAAAGAGGGTTCGTGAAACTAGCGCTGTGAATAACAAAAGTGGTTGAGATACATAGCTCAATCGTGATGCTGAATATCTCAGGGTGGTACACGACAATATTGTAGACATTTTGTCAGTTATCTAAATTTTAGACATGTATTTTTTTAGCAGCTTACACATCCACTAAGGCTGCTTTGTGCTAATGTGTATGTTGCTGTTTATGAGATATCATTCACACCTGTCTACTTCTTCCAGCTTTACTCAAGTCATTCTTGAAGCCTGATGCCCATACCAGTCTATTGGCTTGATTATCTCTCCTAAGTAGCTCTTTATAGATCAAAATTTAACTTGTTTGGCAACATTCAACATAGTTTGTTTGATTACACAGTGGACAGTGGTACCATCCTCAACGTATATTACAGTGAAACATGGTGATGGACAAGTGTGGCTCTTTTAATCCAATGGTTGAAAATCTACGCAAAATTGCATCCCCTTGGCTGCTGATAGGTACAAACTCGTTGGTATCCATATATCCATCAGAAACAAAACCTCTTGGGTAAGGATTCAACTTATATTTAGCTAGTGAACTCAAGGAGGCACCAATTGTAGTAAAACGATAACAAGGAGTAAAAATAATAATAATAAGCCGATGAACCACTCACAACCACAGTTTAGCCTGCACAAAGTGATGATATAAATATCTTAAGGCCTTATGGACTTTTACGGAAACTGAGAAGGTTATAAACTACCAAACAACTTGGTTCAATAGTGGGGGAGTAATATACAATAGTATTATAAAAAGAAGGTATACTGCTCTGTTTAAAGCACATTCAAAATATATTTTGTATTTTCTGTAAAAACATACTGTATCAATGATAATTTTATCAGTTAGTTTCAGCTTTTTCACTCCTTGTGAATCCTGTATGTGTACCACCTGTGAATTCCCACAATTATTTCCAACTAGCCGGAGTACCCGTCCCATGGACGGAAGTTATGTAAATTTATGATAAATCTTAAAACATGAAAAGTTGCTTCCCTTATACGTAATTGCAAAAACAAAATGCATAAAATGCCCGCAAAAACTACAAAACACAAAATGTGAAACCGAAATTTGGCATGTATCTCTGCAGGGACCCATCAAATCTTCATGCCAAATTTAGTAAAGATTCTTCCAGAGGAGGTGAAATAGTAGTAAAAAATGCCCATAAAAACAGCAAAACGCAGAATGCAAAACTGAAAACTTGTACGTATTCCCCCACATGGATCTAATGAGCTTCCATAACAACTTTGGTGAAGATCCATCCACACTCTGCAAAGTAGTTACATGGACATACAACAGACAGTATTTTTATATTTGTACAGATACCTACTGCTACACTGTTCTGTGAGAAGCTTGGTTTTACAGTTTGTGCTACATTGTACATGTTCCATTTTATTAAACTTTTAAGAAAAATTATAGACAAATCTTGTTATCCTAAATCTTGTTACATACACATACAACAGACAGTATTTTTATATTTGTACAGATACCTACTGCTACACTGTTCTGTGAGAAGCTTGGTTTTACAGTTTGTGCTACATTGTACATGTTCCATTTTATTAAACTTTTAAGAAAAATTATAGATGAATCTTGTTATCCTAAATCTTGTTACATACACATACAACAGACAGTATTTTTATATCTGTACAGATACCTACTGCTACACTGTTCTGCTACACATCGAGTATGATGTAGCTGTATTCTAAAATATATTTATCCGCTATATACAGGTAATAAGAGATACTTGAATATATTTTAATAGTTCTTAAATTTGTTTGCTCGTTCACCTGAACGACACCTTATGCACGGATGTGTCATGATACACAGGATACACAACAGGTTAAAGATCTAAGGCAGAAAGCCCTGTGTTTCACACGAAGCCTTAACCGATTTTGAACTGTATTCCAGTGGAAAGACAGCAAATTATCAGCAAATGAATAGCGGGATTGACCATTACTTTTATAATACATTCACTGCTGAGATCTCGAATTTTCTACAATCACCACTTGTCCACACTCAGGCTTATTCATTTAAGCTAATATTCTCTGAGATTCTCCCCTAAAGAGTAAATTTATTTAATGTCTAGTTAATTAATAAAGCAATATGAATGAATATTATTGAAATCAAAATAATGTTAAACGGAATGGATAAGATACTTTTAAGTAAACGATACATAGTTTAGCATACAGTTCAAAAACACCGAATGGGAAAATATGCTTAACTCTTTCAACCCAGGCTCGATCCCACGAAGTTTCCGCACATATATAGTCGTCAGTTGTGTGATTCTCATTTTGGCATACACGCTGTTAAAGAATTATATTTGTTTGTTTCAAGCAAAAACCTATACGATGGTCTATCTGTCTTCTGCTCATCGCGAGTATTGAAATACGATGTTTAGTGTTATAAGTTTTCAAACTTGTTGCTGAGTAAGGAGTGGGGGGGGTATAGTTTAATGAAGTTACTTGCTTGTTTGTTTGTAATTAAGCACAAAGCTACACAATGGGCTATCTGTGCTCTGCACACCTCGGGTATTGAAACCCGGATTCTAGTGTTGTAAGTCCACAGACATACCGCTGTGCCACTGGGGGGCAAGTTACTTGTAATAAATTTAAAAAATGAGCCAAAATGGAGGCATTGATAGAAGAGGAACCATTAACATTTGAGTTTGTAGATGAAGTATTGTAAATTATTGTTAATATCGGATGAAATCAAGATGACAATGATTTTCTGTGTCACTCAATTCAAATTTTATTTCAACTTTTATGGATTTACGGATTTCGTGTGGATTCTATTGTGTTGCCAAAAATTACCTAATTGATCCACTTGACCCACAGATTCGTTGTTAATATGAGAAATATTATTTGAAGCTAATAATGCAGGATAGCGTCGAATAAATTCTCACCATGACCATGAATGAGTTTCATTTGTAGTCAGTGT
Organism: Limulus polyphemus; assembly: GCF_000517525.1. Taxonomy (NCBI): domain Eukaryota; kingdom Metazoa; phylum Arthropoda; class Merostomata; order Xiphosura; family Limulidae; genus Limulus; species Limulus polyphemus. The sequence goes on along the minus strand of NW_013670096.1, from coordinate 972 downwards.
AACATTTCCCGTTAAGGCTTAATTATCTCCTTGAGCGACTACACTATTTGATATTTAAGATTGTTTTTTTTTGTTCTTTTTTTGCATCTGTTTTTATTTTTCACGCACAAGCATATCAACACATGTTAGAAAATTCCAACTTACACATGGCCCAATTTCATGTGTTGTTGACTTGAATGATACAGAACACATCAAAGCTCTTCGAGGTAATGGATGTTTTAGGAAACAGTCATCAGTCAGCCAAGACATCAAAACTAAAGCCCTAAGGAATCCTTCCTGCTGAAGCTAATCTGGCTGAGGCATGACACTTTAACTGTCCATGAAGTTGTTTCTACATTCTTTCTACAACGCACTTCGAAATTTCTTCGTCGGTCCAAAAGGGGCAATGCACAGGAAAATTACGTGTTAAATTAATTTTTATTTTCAAGAGTCATTTTCAGACAAATAAAATATCAAATGAATGGAAATGCTATTTATTTTACTTTACGTTAGTAAAAATTACAAACAGTTAAGATCATGGTGGCCCCAAATTGCCATAAAGATAAAGATGCAATGACTGCAAATTATTGATAGAAATCTTACACGGTAGGTTGCTTGCTGATTTAAATAGGAGACATTTCATGTAAAATATAGATTACTTACACTCACCCACCCATAAATATCTAAATGTGTGTTTTATTTTATTACGCTTTACTTAGAGACTTTGGGCGTATGGTATTTTTGTACTTTTTCCGTTTGTTATGAATTTCGCCCAAAGCTACACGAGGGCTATCTGCGCTAGCCGTCCCTAATTTAGCAGTGTATGACTAGAGGGAAGGCAGCTAGTCATCACCACCCAACGCCAACTCTTGGGCTACTCTTTTACCAAAGAATAGTGGGACTGGCCGTCCCATTATAACGCCCCAAGGCTGAAAGGGCGAGCATGTGTGGTGTGACGGGGATTCGAACCCGCAGATTGCGAGAGGGGCGTCC
>NW_013670095.1:77059-85036 GCF_000517525.1 Limulus polyphemus | reverse complement strand
AGGTATTGTTAGAGAGCTAGGTATTGTTAGATGACTAGGTATTGTTAGATGACTAGGTATTGTTTGATGACTAGGTATTGTTAGATGGCTAGGTATTGTTAGATGACTAGGTATTGTTAGAGAGCTAGGTATTGTTTGATGAATAGGTATTGTTTGATGACTAGGTATTGTTAGATGACTAGGTGCTGTTAGAAAGCTAGGTATTATATGATGACTAGGTATTATTAGATGGCTAGGTACTGCTAGAGGGCTAGGTATTGTTAGAGAGCTAGGTATTGTTAGATGACTAGGTGCTGTTAGAGAGCTAGGTATTGTTAGATTAGCTCTCTAACAATACCTAGTCATCTAACAATACCTAGCTCTCAAACAATACATAGTCATCTAACAATACCTAGCCCTCTAGCAGTACCTAGCCCTCTAACAGCACCTAGTCACCTAGTCATCTAACAATACCTAGTCATCAAACAATACCTAGTCATCTAACAATACCTAGCTCTCTAACAATACCTAGTCATCAAATAATACCTAGCCCTCTAACAGCACCTAGTCATCTAACAATACCTAGCCCTCTAATAGCTCTAACAATACCTAGTCATCAAACAATACCTAGTCATCTAACAATACCTAGTCATCTAACAATACCTAGCCCTGTAGCAGTACCTAGCCATCTAACAATACCTAGTCATCTTAGGTATTGTTAGAGGGCTAGGTATTGTTAGATGACTAGGTATTGTTAGAGGGCTAAGTATTGCTTGATGACTAGGTATTGTTAGAAAGCTAGGTATTATTAGATGACTAAGTATTTTTTGATGACTAGGTATTGTTAGATGACTAGGTAGTGTTAGATGACTAGGTACTGTTAGAGGGCTACGTATTGTTAGGGGGCTAGGTATTATTAGATGACTAGGTATTGTTTGATGACTAGGTATTGTTACAGAGCTAGATATTGTTAGAGGGTAGGTATTATTAGATGACTAGGTATTGTTAGAGGGTTAGGTATTATTTGATTACTAGGTATTGTTAGATGGCTAGGATTGCTAGAGGGCTAGGTATTGTTAGATGACTAGGTATTGTTAGATGACTAGGTATTATTAGAGGGCTAGGTATTGTTTGATGACTAGGTACTGTTTGATGACTAGGTATTGTTAGATGACTAGGTGCTGTTAGAGGGCTAGGTATTGTTTGATGACTACGTATAGTTAGATAGCTAGTTACTGTTAGAGGGCTAGGTATTGTTTGATGACTACGTATAGTTAGATAGCTAGGTACTGTTAGAGGGCTAGGTATTGTTAGATGACTAGGTATTGTGTGATGACTAGGTATTGTGTGATGACTAGGTATTGTGTGATGAGTAGGTATTGTTAGAGGGCTAGATATTATTAGATGACTTGGTATTGTTAGAGGGCTAGGTATTATTAGATGACTAGATATTGTCAGAAGGATAAGTATTGTTAGAGGGATAAGCCATGAATAATAAATAAACAAATTTACTTAAAGAGTGCTTTGAAATATCAAGCTTTTCAATATTACGACTTCCTATTAACTGGGGGTTAAGTAACTAAGTCAGGTGCACAATCACACAATCTCTTTTATCAGCCATTATAGTTGATGTGGTGTGAACACCTTTTCTAGCTGGCGATGCATGATTGTATTTAATTATACTTGTCAAAGACACTAGTATTACTTCTATTATATTTTTACCACTACATTCATTAGTCAGTCCCTCAGAGTTTTTCGAGAAGAAGAAGAGTATATAATAGCATTTCAACCACACAACGTCAGCCATATTCATTGAAATACAATAACGCAGTAATGCTCCAAAAACTATTTATATTAGCCACATACTACAACAACTGTTGTTATGGTGTGGGTGCAATTATTGTTAGGCCTATTATATTTATAACTCCACATTCTTATAATATTAAGCCTATTATTATTTTTTTGTTCTTGTTGCTGTTGTTTTCGAGAAGGCGAAAAGTGTATAACAGTATTTCAACCACATTATGACTGCTATATCCATTGCCGACAACACGTTTCACTGAATACAGAGCTCATTATACTGACAAATATAGAAGAAACAAAGTAATGTCGAATACTATTTATATAAATTACTAGCTGGAGTACCCGTCTGTTGGACGGATGAAATAAAAACTCGTTTGTAACAAAGAATAGGAAAGTGTGCTTCTATTGTTTTTATAACATAATAAACATTCAAAATGCAGTAAAAATACATAAAGGTACCAATACTGAAAAGAAAGACATACTGTTTTCAAGAATTCTATCAATATGATATTAGATGGGGAGGGGTCCAACCCCTCTCATGACCTTCCTGTATCACTGTGTCAAGTTTGGTACTGATTGATCAAGAAATGTTGAAACGTATAAAGAACAATAAAGATGTACCGTGTACTTTTTTCCCCAGACAAACTCTTTGCTTTACATAATATTTAGATTTTTTACAATAACTATAATAGGACTAATACTAGTGTCACATGACAAATATAATTAATTGTGAGAATGCTTCGCCTACGTAGAAAAAGCGGTCGCACTATAATAGTTGCTGTTGTAACAAATAGCTTATGTATAGAGTGTTCCAACTACTACTACATGTTTGTATTATCCCAAGTGACCTGATGGTCCCTGTATTGAGTGAAACGCATCGTCGGAAATGGATTTGACAAATACATTGTAGTTGAAAAACGATAACACTTCGTTTTCTCGCTTCATCTTTTAGTTGTGATTTAACAATATTCTTTGAGAAGTGCCTAATATTGTTATTGCTAACAATCTTGCAAAATAGGTTATTCTTTCTTCTGGTTCTTTTTTTTTCCTGTTTCGTTATTATTGCTAACATTAATTGGTGGTTTTGATATGAACAGTATTCCTTTTTTTGTATTCTTAGGGTATTGGTGTTTGTATTTAGAGATTCAGTTGTTTATTTACAAAGTATTGGTCAGGGACTTTCTTAGTAATTTAATATTTTGTAAGACTTAAACAGTGTTCCATATCCTAACTTTTCGTACCCAGGTAGTAACGTGGTTGATTACATTGCTAACGTCATTATTGGACGCGTTACAACCATGCTGTGCCAGCTTAGGAAGGGCGTTGAAATCACAATAATTGTTGCTGTTGTAACAAATGGCCTATATAACATAGTGTTACGACCACTGCTCTGATTGTTGTATCCTAAATGACCCGATGAGCTCTTTATTGAGCGAAACTCGTCGTCAGCAATGGATATGACAAATATAGTATAGTTGGAATATTGTTATTATACACCCTTCACCATAACAACTGTTGTTGTATGAACTGGTTTATATAAATAATGTTTCGTCCACTACCGTGTTGTACCCCAGAAGGCCTGAAGAGCTCGGGATTGATCGAAACTCGTCGTCGACAATGGATATTACGGATATGATATGGTTTAAAGACTATACGGATATGACATAGTTCAAACACTATACGGATATGATATGGTTTAAATGCTATAAGGATATGACATAGTTTAAATACTATACGGATATGATATGGTTTAAGCACTATACGGATATGACATAGTTCAAATACTATACGGATATGATGTGGTTTAAATGCTATAAGGATATGATATGGTTTAAATGCTATAAGGATATGACATAGTTTAAATGCTATAAGGATATGACATAGTTTAAATACTATACGGATATGATTTGGTTTGAATACTATTGCACACTATTTCTCTTGAAAAAACTTTGTTCGACTGAACGTGGTGTTAAAACTATAATATACTTAAGTTAATACTTATACAGTTAGTTGATTGTAGTTAATCGCAAAGCTACAAATATCGAATCTCGATGTTTGGCATTATAAGCCCTTAGACTTAAATCTGAGCCACCGGAAGTAGTCCTAATACTGGTGTCTTATTAAAGTTACAAGGTAATTGCCAGTTTTATTAGTCAATGAATGATTATACAAATATCAGTTCTTTACCTTTCATAAGGGCCACTAAAATCGCTGAATCTAACTGTTCATTTGAATCTATGTCGAAAACAGTGATCTATGAAAAATAATGAAGAATTTTTCCTATATATGAAACATCAGAATTAAATAGTCCAGTTAAAATAGATTAATATGTATAAAACAGGAATATTATACTACTATTTGTATGTACGGCCTTTTAAGATTAAAAGAGCTGTCGAAGTCACATTCAACTTTTGTTTTTTAAAGAATGATAAATATAGTGTTTTTATTTTCCAGCATTCTTGTCTCACTAACTTACCAGAAAACCTTTGAACGATGTCTCGGAGCAAGTTGGTTGGAGTTGTGTATTGTATATATAACAACAATTGGAGTGAAAACATGCTTTATACTGAATCTTTCTTAACCCAAGTGTACTCACGTGCCCCGTCATATAATCAGCAACACACACACAAGATTTCATGTTCTCTCTACTGTTCAGTGAAACCATAGTCAATGGGGCAAAGTTGCAGTTATTAGCAAAACCTCGCGATTAAATCCATGGATACATATATTAAATCCATTGATCCATATCGGCAAAATGAAAAGTGTTGCCAAACACACATTAAAGAACTCTAAACAACATATCCGTGACTACGATTTCACTTATTAGGTCGGTTAGCGAGCCAAGAATGCTGATGATCATAAAACACAGCTGTAATACTATAATATTTACAGAATGATGATCATAAAACACAGCTATAATACTATAATATTTACAGAATGATGATCATAAAACACAGCTGTAATACTATAATATTTACAGAATGATGATCATAAAACACAGCTATAATACTATAATATTTACAGAATGATGATCATAAAACACAGCTATAATACTATAATATTTACAGAATGATGATCATAAAACACAACTATAATACTATAAATTTACAGAATGATGATTATAAAACACGGCTGTAATACTATAATATTTACAGAATGATTATCATAAAACACAGCTATAATACTATAATATTGTGTTTTATACAAATAAATGGAAGTTACTGATTGAAAACAAAATTGAACTTCGTTATTAAAAACTAAACTTAATAAAGATATTTTTTAAATATAATACTCGGGCAAAAAATCAACAACCATGTTGATACAAAGCAAAGTAACAGCAAATAGGGTGAATGGGAATGTTTGGTTAATTCGTATAGATTCAAAATATAAAACTATTATTTTTTGATAAAAATCAGCAGCTAAGGGGTTTGGAGTAATGTTGATTTACCAAACTTTGCTCTCTACAGCAGTCCAAAACTAAGGAAACCTTTGCCCTCAGTTCTTCTTCTCGGCCTTGAAAAGTCTTATTGTAAGCTAGCAGTAACATCTCCTCTATTACATCTTTGTGGTAGTCGCTGACAACACGTTTCCCCCTGTTTATTGATGAAGAAGATTCATATTACTGATTTTTAAAGATTTACAGGAAAGTTGAGTATCGGTCAAAAGTCTGATCCCAGAACATCAGCGCTCAATGTTTTGTAAAAGGCTGAATAATAAGAATTCTTTTGATTTACGTGTTATTTTTGTTCGATATCATAACATTATACATATAAATGAAGCTGCCCCCGGTGGGATAGCGGTAAGTTTACGCACTTACGAGGAGTAAAATCTGTGGTTCGATTCCCCGCGGTAGACACAGAAGATAGCTCAATGTGGCTTTGCTCTAAAAAAATTTTGTTTCTTTTGTTTGAAGTTAAGCACAAAGCTATACAATAGGCTATATGTGCTTTGCCCACCACGGGTATCAAAGCTCGGTTTCTAGAGTTGTGAGTCCGCAGACATATCGCTGTGCCACTAGGGGGCAAAAAGGGGAGAAAGAAACAAACGTAAGAAGGTAATTTCGTATAATAACAAATAGTTAATTTGCAGTATGTCGTCTTCCTCTAACCTGAGGTATATTGACGATGTCAGTTGTTTACTGGGTATTGCATGGCGAAACGAAACGGTAGGATTCTGCTCTTTCTTTTTGGCTCTATCAATTCTGATAATATCTCTTACTCCTAAGGCAGTAAGGAATAGAACCGAAACGGTGTGATTCTGCTCTTTTTTTGTTGTTCTATAAATGTTGGCAATATCTCTTACTCCTACATCAGAAAAGCATCGCCATTCTAGGTCCACCATCCTGAATTTTATTGTTTTATTGCTCTATGAACCTTGTCTAACTAATAATCCAGAAATACACACTGTAAATCACTTAATCTTTGTTTCTTCAACCAAAAACACTTAGTTTCCTAATTTTTTCAAACTTGAAACTCTTTAATTAAAACAGTTCTTATTTTAATTCTAAGTTTGTGGATATTTTATGTTTCTATATTTACGTCTTGGGGTGTTTTGGATCGATATAATGTTTAAATTCTTCGAACGACACTATTCTTCTGTACGAAAAATCTCGCTGCAGTAAAACACTAATGTTCAATAATCTACACCTTCAGAAACACTAAAACTTTTAAGTATTACAACTATGAGTTTCTTTTTGTTATGCAATTTGTGCTAGTTTTCCACTGCTTAATTTTAACGTTATCTTTTATTTTCACTTTTAGCCTTGTTTGTGCAATTTTACTGGTCATTCACGGAAATTCTTTTTTTTTCACTTTTAGCCTTGTTTGTGAAATTTTACTGGTCATTCACGGAAATTACCTCAGTTGAAATGAGAATTTTGTTGATTTTATAATGGATGCTAAATAATTTGTTAATATCAATGGAACAAGCCTATTCAATACATATTTAATGATTCGAAGTAGATGATGTGCAGTTATGTCTGGATAATATTTCTGACACTATTTTGATGAATTTAGAAAACATTATTTAAATATAAAATAAGAAACACAATAGCACAGACACTATTTTGCAAGTTTTTAAAATAAAAATGTATTTTTTTTGGTTTCAGACTTGTGACCGGTACTGTATATTCAGTAACATAACAAAAAAAATCCAAGAAAAAAATATATTTATAAGCCTAAATTTTAGTTTTTGTAATCATTTGTTCGAACTCGGCTGCTTTATATTGAGTTTTTCTTTTTTTATTACATACAAAAACTTGACTTCTTGTAAAACTTTGTATTATATTTTATTACTTAACGGTATATTGTAACTATGTAAATTTGTTCTACTGACACAGTAAATGGCTCTTTCATCATATAAGTCTTGCACCTTTATTCATATAGGCTTAAACCAGATATAATAAATGTACAAGAAATAAAAACATAATGTTAGAATTGAGCGATATACACATTATTCATTTGTGTGTGTGGAAAAACGCAGCTACAAACTATCAGGTTAGGACGCTCGAATCGTTCGGAGGGGGGGGGGGTAATGTGATGGTCAGTCTCACTATGTTGGTAAAAGAGTAGCCCAAGAGTTAACGGCGGGTGATATTTGACTTATTGCCTTCCCTCTAGTCTATTACTGCTAAAACAGGGACGTATAATGCCGATAGCTCCCATATGGCTTTGCGCGAACTTCAAACACACCACTCCGTCCTTACCTATACCACCAGTGAAACTATAGACCAATGGTTGCCATGACAGTTGTTCAGTTTAATTAACAACTTCTTTTTAACGATATTTCCTTTTCTTATACTTAACATTTGACCTCAGCATGGTATCTATATTGTTTATTTTCTTATACCTAACATTTGACCTCAGCATGGTATCTATATTGTTTAAAACGTGAAAAACGAAACCCACATTTTGAGAACATCGAAAGAGATTTCTATCTATCCGTAAAATGAATCTGATAACTTTCTCTACAATAAAACAGTTGTAATATTTTTAGTTCCCTGTCTTCCCGTTATGATAACAGTAGCAGCTACAAATAACACGGGAAACAACAGGAAATCTATCACGGAATAAATCTGAATCTCTGACTTTGACTGAGTTGAAAGAAGGAGACCGTGAACTAAGTGCGAGTACATTAGGGTTGAAAGAAGGAGACCGTGAACTAAGTGCGAGTACATTAGGGTTGAAAGAAGGAGAC
>NW_013670095.1:67670-76059 GCF_000517525.1 Limulus polyphemus | reverse complement strand
TTGAAAGAAGGAGACCGTGAACTAAGTGCGAGTACCATTAGGGTTGAAAGAAGGAGACCGTGAACGAAGTGCGAGTACATTAGAGTTGAAAGAAGGAGACCGTGAACTAAGTGCGAGTACATTAGGTTTGAAAGAAGGAGACCGTGAACTAAGTGCGAGTACGTTAGGGTTGAAAGAAGGAGACCGTGAACTAAGTGCGAGTACATTAGGGTTGAAAGAAGGAGACCGTGAACTAAGTGCGAGTACATTAGAGTTGAAAGAAGGAGACCGTGAACTAAGTGCGAGTACATTAGGGTTGAAAGAAGGAGACCGTGAATAAATTGCGAGTACATTATACGATTGACAGCACCTCCTGGTCACAGAATAATGGTACCGAAATCTCCATCTTGTTCTCAAAATAATCTATGTTAGACTGTCCAGACTGAGAGAGCACAACGACTATCTGCTGAATACAATAGCATCCTCTCTTTCATTGCAGGGCCCGGCATGGTCAGGTGGTTGGGGCGCTCCACTCGCAATATGAGAGTCGTGGGTTCGAATCCTCGTTCCAACAAACGAGCTCGTCCTTTCAGCCGTGGTGGCGTTATAATGTGACGGTCAATCCCACTATTCGTTGGTAAAAGAGTAGCCCAAGAGTTGGCGGTGGGTGGTGATGACTAGCTGCCTTCCCTCTAGTCTTTCACTTCTAAATTAGGGACGGCTAGCACAGATAGCCTTCGTGTAGCTTTGCGCGAAACTCATAAAAAAAAAAAAACTTTCAGTACACATCCATTATTCATGTCATTGTTGGTTCTACCGACAATAAAACAGGCAGGATACTTCCTTGAGGTATAACAAGTCTTTCCATTGGTTAAGATCACAACCGACATCGACACAATATGTTACTACTGTGTATGGTATGATTTCCACGAGAAAGTGCAAGAGACATCTAATGAGGATATATAATGTAACGGTCAATCCCACTATTAGTTGACAAAGAGTAGCCCAAGAGTTGGCGGTGGAGGATATTGACTAGCTGCATTCTTTCTAGTCTATCATTTCTAAATTAGGGACCGCAGGTACCCCTCGAGTAGCTTTATGAAAATTGTTTTTGTTTGTTTGTTTTTAATTATGCACAAAGCTACACAAGGACTATCTGTACTCTAATAATGGCTGGAGACGGCTTGAATGGGTAATGAAGAAAAACTTTAATATAACAGCAAATGTACAACGTTTCGACAAGGTTTTGTCATCATCAGTTCGTTTAGTTCACCTAGTGTTTACTTGTACCTAAGATAACTATAGCACTAGTTCGTTTAGTGGACCTAGTGTTTACTTAACTAAGATAACTGCAGCACTAGTTCGTTTAGTGGACCTATAGTGTTTACTTGTACCTAAAATGATGACACTTATACCTGATGATGACAAAACCTTGTCGAAACGTTGTACGTTTGCTGTTATATTAAAGTTTTTTTTCATTACCCATTCAAGCCGTCTCCAGCCATTATTAGTCTCAAAGTGGGTTCCTCGTCATCGTATCTGTACTCTGCCCACCACGTGTATCGAAACCCGGTTTCTAGCGTTCTAAGTCCGCAGACATACTTTACGAGAAATTCAAAGAAACAAATCAAATAGTAATTTACAAAAAAAAGAAAGATAAATTATAGTTAGATAATAAGATGAAGATTTTTGCTAACTAATGAAGCGTTAAATTTAGAGTTGTAATAACCACTTTGTCACACACAGATTTGATAAAGTTGGCAAATTATATCAACAAGTTACTCGGAATTTTTTGTGAAGCAATTATAGGCGAAAGCAAGAATATCGGCTGCTCGTCCAGTTCCCGCGCAAACCACCACAGGAATCCGATGACGTACTGTTACAAGCACTTGGTAGAGGGCATCCAATCCACCTTCAAGCAGTAATAACACAACAGGAATTCCTAGGCCAGGTTCTGAAAAACAAATATTGTGCTGCAATGTGTTACATTGGACGAATTTTCCATAAATGGTCCTTTATAAGATAATGCGTCTAAGATTTTGTATGCTAAATTCAAATAACTGATTTTCTTAGATGCGTATCACTCAAATCTTTATTAATTATTTAACCCACTTAACTGTCAACACAGATGCTAGTAACTGATTATTCTGTGCCTAGATGACGCTAGTAACTGACAGTCCTGTCACCTCCGGAAGCTAGCAAATCATAACCCTGTCACATCTGGTTGCTAGGATCTAATAATCCTGTAATAAGATTCTGATAGCTTATGATCCTGTAACCATTGGTTGCTATAAAAAATGACAGTCCTGTTACCTCCGTATGCTAGCAAATCATAACTCTGTCACCCCTGGTTGCTAGGATCTAATAATCCTTTAACAAGACTCTGATAGCTTATGATCCTGTTACTTCCGGATGCGAGGAATTGATGATCCTTTAATTCTAATACTGTTAAGCTTATTCAACACAAGACGCCAGTAAGGGATAATCCTTTAATAGGATAAATTAAAATCTTGCATAATGACATGAATCATTTTATAATAAAAAAAGATGCTCTTCTGCTTATCACCATCATTTGTATATCATCATCCATTAGAACAATGTGCATATACCTGATTCTGTTTTCATAAGGATGAGTTTTCCTTAAAGAACTTAAGTAGCTGTAATTTGACTCCCAGTATTTTCACTTCTGGTAATTTCACTCCACATGCATTTCACTCCTTGTAAATTCACTCTCTGCCCCCATTGGCACAGCGGTTTGTTTGCGGACTTACAACCCTAGAAACCGCGTTTCGATGCCCATGGTGGGCAGAGCACAGAGAGCTGATTTTGTAGCTTTGTGTTTAATTTCAAACAAACAAAATTCACTCCCTATAATAATTTATTAACGTCAAATAATAATAAACAATAAAAGTAACATATATTAAAAATTATTAAAAGTGATTCAAGTTATGAGCTATTTCTCGTAAAAAGTTCATCTTGTTTTCTGGATTATATCTAGCAAGAAAAACTTAGGTTAGGCTATGGAATACTAAAACATATTTTTTGACATTAACAAATTATTACAGGGAGTGAACTGCATGGGGAGTGAAATTACCGGGAGTTATAATACTGGGAGTCAAGTTACCGGGAGTGAATTATCCTACAACCGCATGAAAAAATCTCTGTTTTGAATTTGCTGTGACATGGATTGAAATTTTTGAATCTAAGTCCAGAATGTGCACAAAAGGTTGAGTATCTTTATGAGTTTTATAAATCTATAGTCCCCCGGTAGGTCTAAGAATTTACAAAATTTAAAATCGGGTTTCGATACCGACGGTTGGCAGAGCACAGATAGCTTCTTGTGTATCCTCCCGCTTAACAACAAAACAAACAATCATAACTATAAAACCTGGTACTCATCTTCAGTTCATGGTTTTAATATACTTTCTCATGGTGTAATATTATATTTTACCGTTTTGAGTATCCACACTGTATTGGTATTTCAACGTAATATATATACTTATATTTAGTATAGTGTTTATTTTTTCGGTGTTAATATAGTAAAAAAAAATACTATATGCATTTATATTATCATAAGAAATCATCAAATGCGAAAAAAACATCTATGAACTTAACAACAGCATAACAGAGTGAAAGAACAGAACATTTTTGAGATTTACCTTGAACATAGATGTTGAAGCAAATATTTGAAATATTTAGTTTCCAGGCGTTTCAATTGCCGCACGCTTAAAATTCTAGCTTAGATACTTGTTATTTCTTGTGAGATAATGAAAAATTAGACTGGACAGGATATGAATTTACTGATTTGCTTATTGAACAGAACAATTTCATCCAAATATGTTACTGCGTTTTGAATGTCTTAGTTAACATGTGTCTCTATTTTTTTTTTGGTTTTGTGAGGGGGAATTCGGGACGACTCTTGAGAGCACAGCGGCAGAACTGAGAGTTCGAATCATGCCCACTTTGTAATTTTAATATCTACAGATATTTATGGATGTTTATTGAAATTACACTGCAAGTCGTACATTACAAACTGGTAAGTTTGTTCTTGAGCGCGATTATACACAATGGGATATATACTCTATAATTACTAAAGAAATCGAACCCGGAATTTTAGCGTTATAAGCACTCGGGCTTACCGCTGAGCCATTGGAGAGGGGGGGGGGTGAAGTTAGTAAGTATTCCGCTGAATTGCAGCATTACCCGTTGAACAGTTGCGTATATAATTTTCATATATTTTGTCCTTAACAAAACTCGGCAACAAACTTTGCTTAACAGATTAATTTAGAATAAAACCTATGTATCTTATGCGTTTATAATTAATATACAATGTATTGTGTGAGAGGATCGAAATCAATAATCTGAGTATTTTTAAAAATGAAATTATCATTCCGTATGTATTAACCACCACCATTATATTGAATAATATAACACGTCAAAGTTCAAAATTTTAATGTTAATTGCGTACTTTCATATCACATACTTCTATTCTGCAGTAACACGTCATAAGATTATTGCACGTGAAAAATATAATTTCTATATAAGTATAACATACCACTTCCGAAAGGTGGCGCCGAAATACGATGTTCTAACTGCGACTTAAAGTCTTGAATGCCACGAAAACTTCCAACAGATCCATCGTCAACCAGAAAAAAATGGGTGTGATTTGGATTCAGTGACCCTGGTTGACCCAGTTTGAAAACAGGATTCACTTTATACCTAGCAGTGTAAGGTTCCTTAAAATAAATATAAAGATGGTTTTCACAATTGTGCAAAGATTTGGCTCAAAATGAATTTTAATGTGTACATAGAACATTTTTCTTTATGTTCATTACTAATACTTTATTTATTTTATGATTTATTCTATTCTATCAGTTTCGTCTGAGTGGTCTGACTTTGATTCTTCAATAATTGATATTCAAGAATATCGATAAGTCAATCATCACTAAAATGGTAAATAAACAAATGAAAGTCTGGTAACAAAAATATTTTAATACGGACTGACTAACGTTTTTTTTTATCGGTTGTTGGTTTCATGCCGGTACTAACCTTCACATTTACATTTACCAGAGCTTCTTTATCATCTATGTAACCCCATTTGGTAACCCCGATGCATCTGTAGGCGTGGGTCATCCTTTCACTTGTGGATAAAAGAAACTGCCTCTCCCTGATGGCCTCCCCTACAATTTTCATACTGCCGAAATTGCAACCACCCGTGATTATCCAGGCATTAGTTGTCTCAGCCGCCTGAAAGAGAAAACAAACATGTAAATAAAATTCACACTAACTGGACTGATTTGTATGCAAATACGTTTTTTTTTCTAAAGGGGTATTGAAATCGTCCAACGATGTACTGCTGCTAATGTAGCAACACAATATGATTCGTCCTACGATGTACTGCTGCTAATGTAGCAACACAATATGATTCATCCTACGATGTACTACTGCTAATGTAGCAACACAATATGATTGATCTCTGTTAAAATTTGTTGTTGTTTTGCGAACAAAGCCACTTTGGACAATCTGCTATGTTCGCCGCGGGGATTCGAGCCTCAGATTTTAGTGTTGTAAGTCAGTAGACTTACCGCTGTCCCACGGGAGGGACTTTTTTTTCAATAACCTTTTGACTGGTGCTAAAACTATAAAAAAGTTTGTATTACGCATAATCATAAACTGGTACAAGGAACTTATCCTCAGCCCTAAGCGTATTTTAATATGTACACAGAATATTACCATATATTCATTACTGATGCTTTAGCTCCCAGTGGCACAGCGGGATGTCTGCGGACTTACAACGCTAGAAACCGGATTTCGATACCGGTGGTGGGCAGAGCACAGATACCCCATTGTGTAGTTTGTGCTTAACCTCAAAACAAAGAAACAAAAGCTGTGCTGTGCCCACAGCAAGTATCGAAATCCAATGTTTAGCGTTATAAACCACCACAGTTATTGCTGAGTCACCAGGTGGATTTTTAGAAAGATAATTCAACAATGGGATGGGAAAGAGGATTTGAGTTTTGTTACACATAACTGTCTTGAAGAGAATTCATCTTGAATTACGATAATAATAATATCAGAAATACTTACACTGATCAATCCAGTGTTAAATCTTTCTTTCCGTCGTCCATCCAAGTGGAAGTTTTTGGCGCCACCTGCCACAGAAATTACCAGGTGAGGCTCATGCGGATCCATCATACGCCAGTATTCCTTCATTAGCTTGAAGACATGCTCCACTGGGGTGTCATCAGCCATACGAATATACTGTAATGGGCAACGTCAATTCATGTCTGTAAAAGGGTGTTATTTAAAAACAAACAAGTTTTTTTTCTTTTTTAATGAACTATGCAAGGAAATGTTTGCTTTAAAAACAGTCACACTCTCAATAACAATCTCATTCCCGAAGATGTTGACTTCGATTGATGTATCTATTTATTCGAAAATATCTTTTATTTTTTTTAGTCCCGAAGCCGCTTGAGACCGTTAAGACACCATAGATGCTGACACGCCCTAGATGATCCATGGGCAAATTTACCTGGTAACATTCATCTCCTTTCCAGTTGGCCTTCCCTATTTTAGTAATTTAGACTAGAGTAAAGGCAGCTAGTCAACACCACCCACCGCCAACTTATGGGCTACTCTTTTACTAACGAATAGTGAAATTTACCGTAACAATATAGCATACCCTTCGGATGAAAGTGCGAGCATGTTCAACGACGGGGATCGAACCTGCAACTTGAAGATTGCGATTCGAGCGCCCTAACGCTTTCCTCTTTACAGTTGTAATTTTAGATAAAGTAGGTAAATGGAGTTTTGCAGGTAAAAATAGAGTGATAAGGCTTACCACTTCCACAGAAGACTATCACAAGACTGTGGAACTATCGAAATAATTTACTTTTGCTAAGTTTAATCACGAAGCATATTAAGCCACACCATATGGCGTGCGCAAAGAAAGATAAAGTATACAGAAGCTGAACATTAATAGTTGATCAAATGAAACGTTATATATCTATGTCGTTTCGTGCGGGGTAGACTTGCATATAAATGATTCAAGTGGAAATGCAGTAAAGGAATTGTTTTATTTTCCAACTTCTACATTGCAGGTTTATTTTTATTTCACTAAAGGTTTTCATTTCCTCAAGTATTACTAAACGTAATACAAAGTAGCAAGTGTGACTTATGTTAGGACCGTTACTGTACTTTCCTAATGTATTCTCTGGATTCATCAAGATCGTTTGCTGAATAGTTACTTCTCTTTAGAACATAAGGCCATGAGTGCTAGCCTACTGAAGTGATTAAATAGTTAAGAAATTATTAAACGACCCCCAGTTTTCAGCTTTCCTCCTTAACTCACCTTCCCCATAGGAAAAAAAAAAAGAACTGTAAGATATAATTTCAAATTATGCTCCAAAAAACTTCAAATAATCAAGCCTTTCTCATTCTTGTGCCCGTGGCGTTAAAGGGGTGAGAGGCGAAAGGCTGTAGAAGTTACAATTCGTGTGGGGCATGTCGACTTATGCCTTGAGTTGCTTCCTTGTCGATTCTATTTGGGGTCGTTAAGTGGATTTGTGCAGAGTTCTGAAACAGTGCTGTATGACAGACAATCCACTCGAGACCTTTGTCACAGACGTTTACACTGAAACACCAACCTAAACAACTGTTTAAAATTTTCAGTAGGTAAAGAAAAGTCATTATTAAAGTTAACTTAAATGTGTTTAAAAGGTTCAGTAGGCAAAAAAGTTAGTAGTTAAACTAACTAAAATGTCTGTTTAATAAGTTCAGTAGGAGAAAAAAAAATCCAATAGTTAAGTCAACCAAAACGTTTGTTTAAAGTATATATTAGGTAAAGAAACGATACCCGTTAAGCTAATGAAACGTTCGTTGGAAATGTTCAGTAACTGAAAAAAATCCAGTAATTAAGTGAAGCGAAACGCCTGTTTAAAATGTCCAATAGCTAAATTAAAGCCAGTATTTAATATAACTGAAACGTCTGTCTAAAGTTTTTAGTAGATGAAGAAAGGTCAGCAGTTAAGTCAAAGCAAACAAGTGAAAAAACATTAAACCATTATTAATTTTTAAACCTAAACATACATATTTACTTAATTTGATGTAAGAAAACGGCAGTTTTGTTTTAATAAACTATATAATCAATTTCTAAGTATCATCAAAATATAATTATAAATACATTAAATTAAGTTATTTTTGGACAACAACGGCAAGTGTTTCCAGTCCTCCAGTTTTGTGAAACAGTGCCTAGTTATAATAGGGCGGTAAAAATGGCACCAGTAATAAAGTAAAGTAGGGAGAAATGGCGTATTACTTTAAAAAAAACAAAAAAAACGTAACCTTCGAATTTTGTTGTATCATTATTATCATTTTCCTTTTGGGATGAAACGGAACCATTTTAGTGTGC
>NW_013670095.1:66867-67649 GCF_000517525.1 Limulus polyphemus | reverse complement strand
TTTTCCTTTTGGGATGAAACGGAACCATTTTAGTGTGCATTTTCCCACTTTACATTATTTTGAATGCCATTATTACCGGAGCCGTTATTTCCAATACATTTTTCAGGATTTCTACGTAATTAATATAAACACAACACATTTGTCGTGTATCCAAGTACCTTCGCTGGCTTTGGAAGTCCTAATCCATCTATTTGGAATTCGATTTTTCCAAAGGCATTCGTTGGAAATTTTATGATTCGACTACCTCCTTGTGATAAGGTAAAGAAAGAGCAGTCATCCTGAGAAAGGTGATGTTCAGTCTGGATCCGCCCACACTTGCATTTTCTACTCGACCGAATAAAAAATTTCTCATACGATGTGTTATACCAATGAAAAGAAAAATGAACTTTCTCATACGATGTGTTATACCAATGAAAAGAAAAATTAAATTTCTCATACGATGTGTTATACTAATGAAAAGAAAAATTAAATGTATCTTATGAAGTGTTATACCAATTAAAAGAAAAATTAAATTTCTCATACGATGTGTTGTACCAATGAAAAGAAAAATTAAATGTATCTTATGAAGTGTTATACCAATTAAAAGAAAAATTAAATTTCTCATACGATGTGTTGTACCAATGAAAATAAAAATTAAATTTATCTTATAAAGTGTTGTACCAATGAAAAGAAAAATTAAATTTATCTTATAAAGTGTTGTACCAATGAAAAGAAAAATTAAATTTATCTTATGAAGTTTTGTACCAATGAAAAGAAAAATTGAATTTATCTTATGAAGTTTT
>NW_013670095.1:59145-66857 GCF_000517525.1 Limulus polyphemus | reverse complement strand
AACTGAGATAAACACTAGCAAGTACTAGTAAAGTACTTTTCAACAACTTAAACTGTCACAACCCTAATGCTTTCAAAAGATAAGTTTTTCTTCTACAGTTTGGTTTGAAATTCGCGCAAAGCTACACGAGTGCTATCTGCGCTAGCCGTCCCTAATTTAGCAGTGATAGACTAGAGGGAAGGAAGCTTGCCAACACCACCCTCCGCCAACACTTGGACTACTCTTTTACCAGCGAATAGTGAGATTGACCGTCACATTATAAAGCCCCCACGGCTGAAAGGGCGAGCCTGTTCGGTGAAGGGGATTCTAACTCGTGACTCTCAGATTGCGAGTCGAGCGCCCTAACCACCAGGCCATGCCAGGTCTACCTTCTACAAAAATTAACAGGGAGTCCGAGTTTTTAACAGAGCCTAATTTGAGTATTGTCGTTATCAGATCTTTAGTAAACCGTTCTTAAAAAATTCTGAAATAAAAGATGGTTAGTTATATCTGTATGTCTTACTTTTCTTTCATAAAGGTATTCCTTTCATCCGCATAAGGCTCAAATAGGGTGCATTCCTTTCTGGAGAATGTTTCCAATACAAACTCGGTGAAGTGGATGGCAGTATGCTTAGTTAAAGACTGTAATAAAAAAAATATATATATATATACAGGCAAGTAGGTAAATGTATCTCGCCTCGAAAACTGAGAAACATATCCATAAAAAGTTTATAAACTCATGTTAAATAGTGACATAGAAACCTATTCTATCATTTGATAAAGGCATAAATCATTAGGTATCAACAAAAAGATGAGCTTGAAAACAGGATTTACATGATACACTTGGTATTTAGACTTCTGTCGGGTGCTGAAAAACGTTTTGATGTAATTTTTTTGTTACAAGCTAGGAACCATGCCAAACAACATCTCTGGTGTATGTAATCATAATTCGACCAGATACCATTCTTAATTTTGAAGTTCAAGGCTAATTTTAGATGAAAGTCAATAGGTGAATTTTGTTTGTTTGTTTTTGATATTGAAAGGTCAAAAACCAAGCACCACTGTATTTTTTATATCAGTTCAGACCTACCTTACTGGAATAAACAAGCCATAAATATGGGGAAAGTTCCAAGCTTATTATTTAAACAGTTATGTTTCATTTCGTCAATGTTCCAATTCGCTGCTCTCAGTAGAAACGAGTTATTAAAAGTCTATACTACTGACAACTAGCCATTTGTAACAACATAAGTCAATCCATCTTATTCAACGGACAATAACACCATTATTATAAAATCAAAAACTTTAAAATTTAGTTAAAGCCCTGGTAAATATTTTACGGTACCTACATTTCATATACGGGACATGTAAAATCAGTGGGTATACTTTATGTCAATACGGGCTGTTATTAGGAACTCTTCGTACGATAGATATAAGCTATACACACACGAGAATTGCACTTAATTGTAGAATGTATAAAGAGGATTTACGATTACGCAGAAATTACAGACATTGTAGCCAAAACCGTTCGAAAAAGGATCACCATCTACAGGCCTACATTGTTAAAATGTCAGTTAGATCCCATTTTGGGACTATTATTTGAAAAATATTTGTACGGTAGGCCAATTCATGTTTTTTTATTTTATACTGTATTTACATATTATCTACACAACGCGGTATGGGGTAATTTATTGGTTTTCATCCGTGGATGACTTGCCATCTGTTACAACTCCATATAATCAACTAACGTCATCTGGATACAAAAAAGAACATGTATTACTGCTGATTGTCAATGTTTTACAACAAATTAGACCTGCATCTCAGCTTTGTCTGCAATGGAGAACTATTCTGCAAGAAGAAATCTGTCCTCATATCAATTAAATGTGTCGTCTAACATTTTCATGTCCAAACTGTTGACTAGTAGACATTAATAGTGCTGGGAAAAAGAAGTATTTGTACACTAACTTCAGTTTACTTTAAAGTAAACTTGTATGTTTA
Organism: Limulus polyphemus; assembly: GCF_000517525.1. Taxonomy (NCBI): domain Eukaryota; kingdom Metazoa; phylum Arthropoda; class Merostomata; order Xiphosura; family Limulidae; genus Limulus; species Limulus polyphemus. Next base: position 64,883 of record NW_013670095.1, on the reverse strand, counting down.
CTGTTGTTTCTGTTACAGTAAGAGAGTAATTTAGATGTAAGGATATATATGAGGAAAATTCACAAACATCGCAAAGTTTTTCAGGAGACATATTTTTCTCATTGTTAACGCAAATGCATAAATTTACATAATCAGACTGTATTGTAGAGTACTATCATTTTATAGCATAGGATTCCTAAAGAATTAATGTAATAATGTAATTATTTATGTTCGAGAACCACATGATAAATACATAAATAGCTCAATATTGTTCATTTATTTTCAATAAAATTATATTTTAGCCATTTTTATTCTTGTTTTTCCTTGTAATTAAAATGCATAAAGTAACAATTTATATAATTATAATTTAAAATTTGCACTTATTTTAGTTATGATCCCCAGAATTACATTTAAAATCCAGTCTGATCTTACTTGCAGCACATTTAGGACTTTATTTAACACGGATACCAGCTTGTAACGGAAAGTGCCATCAGAATTATTATGGGATCTTAGCTGGCCAAGTACTAGAAAATGATAAATGTTAAAATCATAAATAATATTCAACGTTAAACTGGTACACAGTTAAAAACATTTTATAAAGGCCTATCTATGGCCTTCAAAAAGTTGACGACTCTACATGTTTCGACGTTACAACGTCATCCTCATACTATAAGTATGATAAATGTTGTTTGCTTCACCATAAAATATCAAATTAAACAGTTTCTTAGTTTACGTTTGATAAACGATTTTTAGTTTATCCTTTGATATGCTTATCACACATTGGTAAAAAGCGTTTAACTTACCTGCATCACAGTTAAAGAGTGTTGTAGTTTACCTGTATCACAGATTGTTAAACAGTAATGTAACTTTCCTTTACCACACATTTGTTAAACAGTGTTGTAACTTTCCTTTACCACACATTTGTTAAACAGTGTTGTAACTTTCCTTTACCACACATTTGTTAAACAGTGTTGTAGCTTACCTGTATCACAGATTGTTAAACAGTGTTTTAGCTTACATCTATCAAAGATTTTTAAACAATGTTGTAACTTTCCTTTACCACACACTTGTTAAACAATGTTGTAACTTTCCTTTACCACACATTTGTTAAATAGTGTTATAACTTACCTGTATCACAGATTGTTAAACAGTGTTTTAGCTTACATCTATCAAAGATTTTTAAACAATGTTGTAACTTTCCTTTACCACACATTTGTTAAACAATGTTGTAACTTTCCTTTACCACACATTTGTTAAATAGTGTTATAACTTACCTGTATCACAGATTGTTAAACAGTGTTTTAGCTTACATCTATCAAAGATTTTTAAACAATGCTGTAACTTTTCTTTACCACACACTTGTTAAACAATGTTGTAACTTCCCTTTACCACACATTTGTTAAAATCAGATTCTTCCCCCTCCATTTGTGGATTCTTGTGGTGTTATGTTTATCAATGCACGGTCTGAGTAGCGTTGCACCATCGCTAATTCCGAAACACCGACCTCATGGAGACAACCGCCCAACAGCAACTACTTTAAAGTTTTAATTTATTGTTATTAATTATTATATATAAATTTATTTCTTAATAATTATAATGTTTTAACAGCAAATACCAAATGTAAATGAGACAATATAATATTATTACCTTTACTACTATTATACATTGAGAAGTTTGGCACCAACATTGGTACAGAATCTCCACTCAAGGTTCTTCTAATAATAATATCCAAATAATTTTATTTAATTGGCATCTTCTCTAGCCACATACTTTCACGATCGCTCCACTTCCTGCCATTCTTTATTTCGGTAAAATTCAGGTTTGAATATTCGTGGTGGGCACAGCACAAATAGTTCATTGTGTGTGCACCTTTAAACTTAACAATAAACAAACAAACGCTCCACTTCCGTATTCCCACCATTTTTCTTCTAGTGTCCTAGTTGACCACTGTGACCTCTGTTCCATCTTTTCCTGGTATCTCAGTTTACATTCTCTCTCCAGGTTGTCCGAGGACTACACCTTCCCGACTAGGTGGTTCATCGAATTTTTGTTTACATGATGGAGGTAAGTTGGGAGATTATTAAGCAGTCCTTTGACATAGATCAACTGCACAAATGTTTAGTATTTTGTGCTTAAAATGAAGCCAAAGTGATTGATTTTTTCACTTGAAAGGAATAATTCTACAGCTATATATTTTATATAACATTGCAAAAGTAAATTTAGAAAATATGTAATATTGTGTGAAAGAAAATGGATACAAAAATGTTAACATTTAAAAGCAAAATTTCTACTATTAAACAACCCATGGCAAAGACAGACTAAAAATGAATAAAATACTTTTAGCAATCCATGGTAGAACTAAATATAATGAAATGTTAAACAAACTATAGCAGAGGTAAGAAAAATATTTTTAATAATCTTTGACAAGTGTGTGGTAAAGGAATGTTAGAACACTGTTTAACAATCTGTTATACAGGTAAGTTACAACACTATTTAACAAATGTGTGGTAAAAGAAAGTTACAACATTGTTTAACAAATGTGTGGTAAAGGAAAGTTACAACATTGTTTAAAAAATCTTTGATAGACGTAAGCTAAAACACTGTTTAACAATCTGTGATACAGGTAAACAACAACACTGTTTAACAATTGTGTGGTAAAGGAAAGTTAGAATGCTGGACGAGACTCCACAAACAATAAGAGAAGAGTCTCATGACGAGATTCCACAACTGGAGAGGGAAGAATCTGATGACGAGACTCCACAAACAATAAGAGAAGAGTCTCATGACGAGATTCCACAACTGGAGAGGGAAGAATCTGATGACGAGACTCCACAAACAATAAGAGAAGAGTCTCATGACGAGATTCCACAAATGGAGAGGGAAGAATCTGATGACTAGACTCCACAAACAAAGAGGGAACAGTCTGATGACGATACTCCACAAATGGAGAGGTAAGAATCTGACGACGAGACTCCACAAATGAAGAGGGAAGAGCTTGCGCTTAGGCCTGTACAAAACTCCTCAAGTGTGTTATATAGATAAACATTAAACATAAGTACTGATATAACATCTAAGATTGTATAAATATTAAACATTTATAAGTCATTACTTTTAAAAAAATGTCTACTTTCTTTCATCTATCCGATGTTCAAAGACGGCACGAAACGTTGCTTACGTACGTGCGAGTTGAAATATTCACGATCAGAGGCTTTTCTGTTGTTACAGTAGCCCGCAATTTGGAAGTTGTGGCTGCTGAACGTTACAAAATCCAAATGTCTGGTAGAAACAAAACAGAAAAAGCACATTAGGGGTTTGAATGGAAACCAGGAAAGTTCAGAAATGACAGCCTTTCTTCAACCCGCACGTGATTATATGAGCCTTTAAACTGCGATAGCTCTTCCGTAATCTTGAGCAGCAACCGTAAATGATGCAATAAATGATTTAAAACTATAAAATCTACTCTTTCTTGATCAATATTATATGTATTATTATTTCTTCATATGTGGTACCCAGTAAATCCGATACATATAGTCGTCTCGCTGCTATTCTAGACAACAGACTTTAGCAGTATTAAATAGAGAGTAAATTTAGGTAATTACTTAAATATATTTTATTGTAAGACGAGATGGTAAATATAATTTTCCATGTATGCATTTTGAGGGAGTGAAGACTTTAAACTTCAAGAACTATCCATAGCATTATTTTGAAACATATTAATTTGTTTGTTTCAGAATTTTCGTGTAAGGCTGCACTAATATTCGTCAATTTTGAAATGATAGACCAGCGGGGAAGCAACTATTTAACAACACCTACCCCGAAGTCTTGGGCTAATCTAATTGAAGAGTGAGGTTTGACCGTCACTTTTATAACGCACTCATGACCTAAAATGTAGAGCACGCTTGTGCGATAACTAGATGCGAAACATGGACTCCATTGTTCGACACGCTTATCACTCAGCCACACCCGGGCCCGAAATTTTATAGGAATAAATAATTGCTGTTTTTGTTATTTAAGTAAGTATGATATAAAGTTAACTTAACGTGTCAAAACAACAACAACAACAGCAGAATTTGTAGGCACTAAGACTGGATGTACTTCCGCAGGGTCCCTGAAAGTGTTCTGTTTCAAAAGAAAATAAAACCGAAGTTGAGAGTAACAAATATTTTTATTTCCTGCTTTTCCCCCAGTGACACAGCGGTATGTCTGCGAACTTACAATGCTAGAATCCGGGTTTCGATACACGTGGTGGGCAGAGCACAGATAGCCCATTGGGTAGTTTTGTGCTTAATTACAAAGAAACAAACAAATAATTTCTTGCTTTTGAAGTTCATTTGTCATGCTGGATTGTAACTTACAGAGTGCACAATTCTTCTCGTGATTCATGGCATGCGCACGTTTTACTGACGTCACGACAGTACAAACTACAACGTTAAGTGCTCCTTATGTGACGTCATTTTAGTGTCTACTGACTGACTGACAGACAACACACGACTCTATAGTGGTGCGAGTGGTTAAAACAGGTGACCAAAGGTCACCTGTCGGAGAAATAACCAATGGAGAACTGCAATATCACAAGTCAGCCATTTTATTTCCTTTTCAGTAGTAGCCTCTGTTTGATTTTTAACTCATTTTAAATGTCAGAAATAAACTCATGGTTGGAAAACCCTCCTATACTGGCGCCATCAGTAGGCTTTTATTCTGCAATTTCTTGTAGGTAGACTTGACGATATTTGATCTGTGTCTATGCTAAATTTATTTAACTGTCAACTGGTGGGGTGGGGTCAAAATTACCCACATCGATTTTTCAAGTCGATATTCCATTTTAGTTAGGGCTGCTTCTCTACCTGATACCTTCTGTACTTTGTCCTCAATCTAACCCTACCAGTTGAAGATTAAACCATGTTGTAGACTATCACGTGCAATAACCATATATATTAGATGACTTTCCCATTGTCAACTCTTCACTGCTTTATCTGTTTTCTGACTTTAAATTTATTCATTCCTTAATCCATTTTTTTATTTTTTGTTGATCATTCTGACCCACATTTTATAAAAAAATTATAAATTATTCAATTATATTTGTGTGTTTGTTTCACATTTACCTCTCTGTCTCACACATGTAAAGGTAGAACAGGTAAACATTCTCGTAACAGGATCAGGTTGTCTGTTGTTACTGAATATAACGATCAAGTGATATTCTAAACGTTGCTTTATTGCTAATGAAGAAAACGTGCAGTTATATCGACCGACCAGTGGTTGTATCTAAAAGGTATTTCTAAGTTTGTCTTCAAAACCTCACATGTTACTCCTTATGTTCTTTGTTTAGTGCTTACTCACAGAAACACAGTATATTTCAATACAAAACAACACACTGTTGCCTTTATAATGAAGAACCACATCTATACTATTATTCTGCTTGTTTGTATGTACAACCGTTACGCTTTCTGACCGAGAACCTGCTACATAAGCATGCGTAATTAGAATGTTTCCCCCCCAACAAAAACCGCGCATGCGCATTATTCACTCAACGACAAAGCTCAGAGATCACGTCGCTACAATTACTTTACTATATACTTTACTAAATTATCAAAGTTTTTAACAAAGGTTGACGTTAGGTCGCAGAATAACAGTATAAGTTTATTTATCGATAGTATTATGTACAGTAAAGTTTAGTCCTAACTAAACTAAAATAAAAAAAATACTTACACAGGTTACAGTGTTAATTTATCTCTTTATCGAACTTAGGCCTAACATAAGTT
>NW_013670095.1:0-58145 GCF_000517525.1 Limulus polyphemus | reverse complement strand
GTTATATTTAAAGAAGTATTGTTACTAATTTGGCCGGAAATGTTTTGCGGGTCTCTGCTAGTAAATCATAATGATACCTGATACAAAAACAACACACTGTTTCCGTTATAATGAAGAACCACATAAATCATAATGATACCTGATACAAAAACAACACACTGTTTCCGTTATAATGAAGAACCACATAAATCATAATGATACCTGATACAAAAACAACACATTGTTTCCTTTATAATGAAGAACCACAGAAATCATAATGATACCTGATACAAAAACAACACATTGTTTCCTTTATAATGAAGAACCACAGAAATCATAATGATACCTGATACAAAAACAACACACTGTTTCCTTTATAATGAAGAACCACATAAATCATAATGATACCTGATACAAAAACAACATACTGTTTTCTTTATAATGAAGAACCACAGAAATCATAATGACATCTGATACAAAACAACACACGTTTCCTTTATAATGAAGAACCACAGAAATCATAATGATATCTGATACAAAAACAACACACGTTTCCTTTACAATGAAGAACCACAGAAATCATAATGATATCTGATACAAAAACAACACACGTTTCCTTTATAATGAAGAACCACAGAAATCATAATATTTGATACAAACACAACACAATCTCCTTTTCCACGAAGAACCAAAGAAAACGGTGTATATCTGACGCGTATGCTCTTTTTCCCAGATACAATACTGCCATAGGAAAGTGCATATCTCTGATACTAAGATATCGTGTACTAGCGTTCACTCCTGATGTTGAAATACTATGTGAAAAATCTTTATTTTTGAAAGTGAGATTCCATATGGGAATGTGTTCATCTCTGCTACTGATGTTTTTTTTTCTAGATATTTATTTACCTTTAACAGTGAGCTTATTTGTTAATAAAGATATATTGTATGAAATTGTTACGTATCTGCTCGTTTGTTAATTTCCGGTATAAATTCTATCCGAGGAACTTCAGCTACACAAGTCCTTTCTTAATTGAAACTAGTTTATTCTTTCTCGATACAACTTTGTAATATACAGAATTTCCACAATCAATACGTTTGCAATCTCGATAACAAAACACACACTTTATATTACCGTCACTACCGTTCGCTTGACTCAATTATCTATTTCTATATCTATCTATCTATCAATCGCGCTGGTTTTTCTCGCCAGGCTTATATACTAAAAAAGAGGGCGTCCTGAACAAACTCGGTCTTCCCCGATAATTCATGATCCTTCGAGAAACTCCAGCGCGCATGCTCCCAGGGTCGCGTGACTTCCGCTGTCGTTACTAATAAAATCATTTTATCTCCGATACTCAGATGCTGTGTAACAACGCATAATTGATAATAAGCACTTTTGTGATACTGAGATACCTTACATAATAGCAAAAAAATATATAATATTTTAAGAGTCATTATGACAACGAGTGTCAGTCGCTAGAACGCAGATAAGCCAATGATTATCGTTAAATTATTCCATCCATTTATACTATTAAGAGACTGACATAGCTTGATTGAGGTTAAATACAAGAACATTTTGGTGAACATTTAGACAGATTCAGTGTTGGGACGAAGAAGTTTTCGTTTTAATGTACCCTTGGTGGTCATATACTCAAACTTGCATGTTTTCATATAGTAATAATTAATAAACGATCTACAGAATTTTAAAATAAGAATATAATATCGCAATCCGCTTTTATTCCAAAGATTTGCTGAATCTCTAAGTGTTTTCAATGTATAATGTTTCAAAACTGAAACTAACTTTATTATAATTGTATTAAGAAAGATACACTGATAAATAACATTAGATTACATTTAAACAATCGTGAAGTCATGAGTTTTATTAACTCACGTTTTGTACTTACACTAACGTATGAAATTAGACTAACAAGAAACTGTTCGTTCTTACGAAATCGAAATTTAATTAAGTTCACCACTTGCTTGTTTTTTGTAATTGTTGTTGGTTTAGGTTTAGGTTTAGTTTTATTGCTATGTCACGTACTAAATTACATATCTCTCTATCTATCTATCCACAATGAAATCGATGCTACTGGAATGTCCCCTCGGAGGGCCAGCGGTAAGTTTACGGACTTACAATGATAAAATCTAGGGTTCGATTCCTCTCAGTTGACAGGGTTTATATAGCTGTTTCCCATCTCTACTCGATAAGATGGATATGAAAAATAATTGCACCAACATTAGTTTTATTTATTTGGTGTTACTTAGTTTCTAACATTTTCCTAAAATGCTAAGTAGTTTTTATAATTCATAAATATTTAAAATATGCAACCACTGTAGAAGCCATTGTACCCTACAATTTCTGTACTTAGGATAAGTTTCACGATAAAGTCATAGTCACAATGCGTTAGTTAAATCACAAATAAAAACAAACTGACGCAAAATCTGATAAATATCTCAGTAATCAAACCGAAAGAAAATGTAATTAGTCTGCAAAAATACTTGTGTAAAATCTTATTACTTTATTGAAAAAGTATTCTAAATATAAAAATATCAAAATGACATTTTTTATTCAATTTCTAACGTTTTTGTGGACTGTACACTGAGTTATATTCATCGGAAAAACATCGTTACAAAAATATCTTTACACCATGTTTTGCAAACAATAACGAATTATAAGAGCGTACAGAATCTGTTGTTTTCTTTGATTTACAAAATTTTCAAGTTGCTTTTAATTAGAGGCTGTAAACTTCATTTTTGTAAAGTGAACTTTACTTTTAGGAAAGAAAAAATCACTCTCTGTTTATTATAGTACGAATGCATAATTATGGATTTGCTCTTCTTAAAGAATACACCACTTTTAATAATCGACCGATTTGCGTGAAGATTTTTTAAACTTCTATAATGATATGTATTTCGCATTTTGAAGAGAAATAAATCAATCAAATATTACCTTCAAAAATAAATCTCCCAGTTTCTGGATCTCTCATAGTTACCTGATGGCAATTCGATAAAGTAAAATATTTGTATTTATTAATATGACTAATTGAAAAAGTAGCGAAATATTTATATTAAGAAATTAACAGAAGTGCGATAACCAGGTTTAATACGTTATGATTGTTATTGTACAAAAGGATCTCTAGTTTATCCTATTATCAAGAGATAGTTAAAATGACTTGTTTTACAGTACCTTAAGAAGGAGACAGTCTATCCTGAGCACCGACAGTTTACATTAGGTAGTAGTGTATTCGCTAACTACTGGACATGTGGGAAGTGCGCCATCTAGTGAGTATTCCATTTGTTTACTCTGTAGTGTAGGCAACAGCAATATGTATGAGAACAAAAAAGAAAATTTGACTCAATCACGAAAACTCCAACTCACGTTAAATATCACTTGGTTTCTACCAATCACTAATATACACCAGTTCACATAACTTTAATTATTTATATCACACACACACACACATGTTTATACATATACATCTGCATCACACACAACACATTTTTTACATATCAACGCCCCCCAGTGGCACAGCGGCATGTCTGTGGACTTACTACGCTAGAAATTGGGTTTCGATACCCGTGGTGGGCAGAGCACAGATAGCCCATTGTGTAGCTTTGTGCTTAATTACAAACAAACAAATACATATCAACATCATACATACAGACATTTATATACATATTCACACACACACACACTAATGGAGGATACAGAAATCTAGGGGGGGCTAATTTGGGGGATAGACAGTATTAAATTTAAATAACTAAATTGTAGTTCCAGGTTACTTAGTGTGTGATTATACAATGAATAAATAAATAATTATGTGCAACCCTTCATATATTGTAACAATGAAAAGTATGTCAGTTAATTTATTCAAAGCACATGGCTCAAGTTAACAGTACTACAACTAGTACTAGCTCTCTTAATGTCTACAGTCTAATAATATCTAGTACAGTCTAATGACTTGATCACTCGCCTTGGATTTCCTGGGTAATCTAAGTTTATTTATTTTTTTCCACTACATATTTTGAAAACAATTTTATGAGTAATTATTATGCTCTGTGACGAAAAATGATAAATATTTATGCATGGTAGACAGCATTTAAGTTCAAACTAAAATGAGGGGCAAGGTGGGATTGAAGAAAGGGGGGATGAAGTAAGTGGATGGGGGCTAATTGGTTAATTGTTGGTGTGGAGGGCTTCAGCCCCTTCAGCTAAGCCACCCCTCTGAAGTAGGTGGGTAGGGCTAATGGGTTAATTGTTGGTGTGGAGGGCTTCAGCCCCCCTCTGGATCCGTTGCTGCACACACCACCTTTATATATAGATAGCAGCTAGTTTACCGAAATATCTCCTTCATTCTTATTTTATAAGTAAAGCTAGGTCTTAAATTTCTGATTCATTATAAAAATCTCTAATCTTCTCATTCAAGATATGTATAAAACCCAGTCTATTGTTTCTGCGAATAAATTTGAATATTAAGAATTCTTTTGGAGGTTGGTACTAATTGTTCATTACTAGCTGTCTTAAAAGGTCTGCTGGACGAAATTCTTGCTTTCATGGCGAACATTGTCTGTGTCTGAAGTGTTTACCTATTCTGAACCGGAAACAACTATTAGTTTGATTGAAAATAATTTATAGCTTCCAACAGTACGTTGAACTAAATATTTGGTTGGAATAAATTCTAATATATAAAGTTCTACTTTTGAATATGATTTTTACGGACACTGTATAAATGTAGTTTCCAATCTTTAAAGAAAAAGTACTCGTGATTCGTATTTTCTGGTCACAGATAGAAGTTAAAATATTTATTGTACTAACTGCTGTGAGGTGAACTTGTGTTTGTACAACGCGAAATTAATTTCAGTTAGATAATCATTAGTGTATTCTCTAAAATGAAAAAAAAACATTTTTTATGCTCTAACATGAATAAATGTTATTGCTTACTTTGTCAAAGAGTTTAATCTCTCTCTGTTATTCAGAGTAATCTGTCAATCAATGGAAATTAAATAAAAAACTTGGCTATAATACGAAATTATAATATTTAAAAAACTGAATCAAACAGATGTACTTCGAAATACGTGACCAAGTGGTTAGCGAATCGGGCTGCAGATCGATTGGTCCTAGGTTCAAGAGATGAGGTACTTCACACCTTCAGCTGCGGTCACGTTATACAAATGACAATCGATTCGGTTCGAAGAGTCGGGCAACGCCCCTATGGCAGCAGTTGCTTTTGATTGGCTGCCAAATTCCTGGTCGGTAGTTAATTGGTGTAATTTGAATGAGTGTTAACTAAAAGCTAGAGATGCACAGACAAACACGGTAATATAATTTTACTTTAGAATAAAACATTACAAAAACTTTATCTTCGTGTTACTGTGATATAAAAAACGAGTAATAAAAAACATTTTGTAAATTTAAAATGATGTAGGAATCGCAGTGCCAAAACGAATACAAACAAGAATATAGGAATGATATAGCTATACATATATCATTCCTACATGACTTTTATTATTAAAGATTAATGTTACACTGTAAAATGCACGAATACAAAATGGTTACAAGGTCGGTCGATTTGACCAACGAAAGTCTGTAATAACCTGTGATAATCAAGACATGTTTGACTGAACTTGATTTTCCTTGTATGTAAGTCCTAGGCTCTTGGTTACACTACGTTGATGCCTACCCTGACATGACCATGATATTATGATAAACATACTACATACGAACAGTCGGGATTATACAACATCCAACTACACTAATATTAAAGCCAAGTATACATTTTACAGTGTAACATTAAATTTTAATATTGAAAGTCATGTAGGGATGATCTATGTATAACTGTATCATCCCTATATTTTTTCCATTGTTTTGGCACTGTCATCCCAACATCATTTTACATTTACAAAATGTTTTTATTAGTTGTTTTGTGATGTTCTTCCCCTAATTGAAATTTAGTATATTCTATGAATCTGTGTAATAAAATTTAATATTATTGTATTGATTTTTTAACTCGTTCACTTCACACATAATATAGGGATTGGCTCCCTGAAGACACCGATTGTATAGTGTACAAAACATTGAGTATCTACATGTTTAGTCATTTAATGTTAAATCTATTATTGGTTGGTAATTCGTGTTTCACTCTGTACTTAAGCTTTTTCAAGGAACACCAGATTTCTGTAAGAAAAGCTAACTTCAAGGGATAATGATAACATCGTTTACATTATAATTATGATTTTTGAACAAATTACTACTAGCTATTACGACTAAGCAATTACATCGTGCACTGCCCAGAAAACAATAGAGTGGACTTAGGTTTAAATTGACGTTAATGATAAAGTAGTTGTGAAGTTATCTCGACTGAAATAATAATAATAAAGATGAACAATTTGGTGGGTTGTCACTTTCTCGTTTAGTATCTTAGCGATGATTTTTTTCCTTGTTTTCTGCCTTGTTGGGTAGAGAAACAAATGAAAGTGAATGGCAATAATCTTTTAAAGTAAAACTCTCTGTGACTGTTGATTTTTAGTACCTTGGCCATTCCTACATGTACAGTCTACCGACTCTATTATTAATGGCTATTGTGAGAAAAAGCCAGTAAGTAACATTCGCTGCCACAAGCAATTTGCTGGCATTGAGCCAAATAGCGAGATTGACTGTCATCTTTTACTGTACACAGAGCTGGAAACACCCAGTGTGTTTAGCGACACCGTGCCGCGAGCATTAGACCTTCCATCCGAAGCCTGTCATGCTAATCGCTAAGCCACGTCCTGTTCAATTGTGTAATTTGAAAATTTTAAAGTTTTACATATATTGTGAAAAGGTGCAGAGGGCTGAAGGTACTTAATAAGTGTAATAACTGTTTATTCATAATTATATACAGTTATAAATGCTGCTTGTTAGACTATATTGAATGTATACACGCTTTATGTTTCAACACCAATACTATAACATAAGACTCTCAGAGTTACGAGCTTTGAGGTAACAAAACACTTTGAGCATACCTCTACAAGTTCAATCATGGTCTTGTAGGGTGTTTAGTGTTAGCACAATACTATAACATAAGACTCTCAGAGTTACGAGCTTTAAGGTAGCAAAACACTTGGAGCATACCTCTACAAGTTCAATTATGGTCTTGTAGGGTGTTTAGTGTTTGATTACGTAAACACATGTTGCAGCATAAATGTAGAATTACTAGCTGAAAAAATCTTACGTATAAAAAATTCTGGTAGTTCAGCTGGATTAGCATGGTTTTCTTATCTTGAATAACTTAAATTCACATTAGTAAAACCGTTGTTGTTTCTGATAGTTCAGCACGCTCTTTCAGCTAAATCCACATCAATAAAACTGTTGCTGTTTCTGATAGTTTTGCACGCTCTATCAATTAATTTCACATCAATAAAACTGTTGTTTCTGATAGTTTTGCACGCTCTATCAATGAATTTCACATCAATAAAACTGTTGTTTCTGATAGTTTTGCACGCTATTTAAATTAATTTCACATCAATAAAATTGTTGTTTCTGATAGTTTTACACGCTCTATCAATGAATTTCACATCAATAAAACTGTTGTTTCTGATACTTTTGCACGCTCTATTAATTAATTTCACATCAATAAAACTGTTGTTTCTGACAGTTTTGCACGCTCTATCAATGAATTTCACATCAATAAAACTAATGTTGTTGTTGTTAGTTTTGCACGCTCTATCAATGAATTTCACATCAATAAAACTGTTGTTTCTGATAGTTTCGCACGCTCAGTATGAGCGATAATTTTGGGTTAATAAAACTAAACCGTCGAAGTAAGATATTTAATTCAAGTAAATTTAAAATTAATTGTAGAGTAGTTTATATCAACACGTTTAACGCATTATACAAACTTTAAAAAGATGAACAATAACGTAAAACTTTTATAAGTTTCGTATTATAAACAAATCATTCTAGGATGTATAAGCTCAGTATTAGAACATCCTCTTTATTAACATTCTCTTTATTAACATTCTCTTTATTAACATCCTCTTTGTTAACATCCTCTTTATTAACATTCTCTTTATTAACATTCTCTTTGTTAACATCCTCTTTGTTAACATCCTCTTTGTTAACATTTCTTTATTAACATCCTCTTTATTAACATTCTCTTTATTAACATCCTCTTTATTAACATTCTCTTCATTAACATTCTCTTTATTAACATCCTCTTCATTAACATCCTCTTTATTAACATCCTCTTTGTTGACATCCTCTTTATTAACATCCTCTTTGTTAACAACTTCTTTATTAACATTTCTTTATTAGCATTCACTTCATTTCCACATGCATCACATACCCAATTTTTCTGATATTGATTGTATCAATCAAGTTTATTGCGAACTTGTTTATAGTTTAAATGTGTCTTACATGATGCAAATCTTATTACAGAACAGTCAACAAAACAAAATTTCACCTTTAGGTATTGTAATGTTATGGCGACTTTACAGCGTCATAAACGCAGTCTCTTTCCACGACCTGAATGCGTCAATAAATATAACTGCAGTTACAAAGTATCGTGAAAATCACATAAAATTTTCGTCTGAACTATTTAAAATAATTGTTTAAAACAACACTGAATTAATAAAACATTATCATAAAACATCATTGACCTCAATAGGTAAAAATTGTTTTCGATGAAAATACATTATGACACACATACACACATACATTGGCTAACATAACACTTTTTAAAGATGAAATAAATATACAAAGTTTGGATGGAAACAACGATTCAGCAAGTTGCTTGTACAAGTATTTTACTACACTGTTATATTTGAGTTTTAGCAGGTTATCATTGAGCATCAGATTAGTCAGTTTCTAACAGAAATTTGTATATGCTATTCAATATTTTCAAAAACACTAACAGGAGGCTCTAAGAAATTATATTAAGATTTAATTGTGATCGATCATTGAATTGCATTTAACTATTTAATCAGTTGTTTATCTAAGTATTTTAATACCCTGTACGTTGGAAATTAAGCAGGTACCAGATTAGCTAGTTTCTAACAGGATCTAGTATCAGATTAGCTCATTTCTGACAGAAAATTGTATCATATCAACTAATTTCTGATAGGACCTGGTATCAGGTTAGCTAATTTCTGATAGAACCTGGTATTATATCATCTAATTTCTGATAGGACCTGGTATCAGGTTAGCTAATTTCTGATAGGACCTGGTATCAGGTTAGCTAATTTCTGATAGGACCTGGCATCAGATTAGCTAATTTCCGAGATGATTTTGACAAGCAGAGTATATTGACTTATACAGTCCAAACATTCGATGTGCCTCAAATATATCACCATTTTGTTCAATAAAATGAATTTATTACGACACTTTCTCGTACAAATTTCAAATTTTATAATAGAACAGGACAATTATTTATTTGTAGTCTGCTATAAAACCTTTCACATTCTAGTTAAGATTGGCTGGAAAGCTAAAAAGCCTCAAAATTTTGTTCGCTAGGAAAAAGTACAAGAGTGTGCGTATAATATACAAAATCTGCATAAAACCAGATAATTTATCCAAACTCTAGCAGAAACATTTCTATCAACATACAATAAGTTTTGAAAAATCAAACAAGCATTATCTTGTAATTCTATAAAACTACATTATATTGCAATTGTATAAAACTACGTTATATTGTAATTGTATAAAACTACGTTATATTGTAATTCTATATATCCTTTGCATTACAAAAATCACTAAAGTAAGCTCATTTCAATAAGCAAAACTGTACACCATGGATTCAATAATAAATCCCAAGTATGATGAAACTTTATTATAAAGCTGCTACTAATTTCAGCACCACTTTCGTGGTTACAGTTACAACAACAACAAAGCGTCGAAATAGTCCTTTTATTTGACATTACAGTGCGTATCGTGTTTCAAAATTACACTGTTACAGAAGAGTCCACCATTTCTGATTATTAAGTACGAGATACTAATTAATAGTCTATTCTAATTAACTAAAGTTCAACTGAGAAGTTGGTATCTTTTATCTCCCCATAAATTTTTGATCATAAGTTATTGGTAATAAATAATTTTGTAAACAAATGTAGCACTTTGTAAAAAGTGTATAAAAACTAGTTGGAAACCGAATGTGGATTAATTTTCGTATTGAGCTTTTCTGAATATTTTGATTGACTTTTTGTTATTAATTTGACTATCAACATATCAAGGTAATAGTAGAACAAATTACAGAATTAAGTAAGCAAAATGTTGTTGAGAATTCGTATTTTGATGAAATATAATGAGAACATTACTTAAATTTGTATTTCAACAAACCTTTTATTCGATTTTTACTGATTCTAATTTCGATGTTTGTTTGTTAGAGATTTTTCAATATCAGCAAATTTCGAGGTCATAATTTTCATATGATGAATTATGTCTCCGACTGAATGTTCCAGAGTCGACAGCCTGTTCTCAACTTCTTCCAAAACTGAAAGCTTCTGATCCATCTTGGCCATATTCACTTTAACGTCCGCAAGGAAGTTTGACTTCTTGTTAAAGCCTCCCATTCTAAGAGTTTGACGGACAAGATCCCACCGAGATGTATAAGTCTTTGTTTGATCAGTTGTTGATGTTTCGTCGTCAGGTAGCGCCCCAATCGCAGTCTCAGAAGACATAGACGGATGCACTATTCCAAGTAGAATGGCATGTTTGGTTTCATTAACTGAATTTTGTATGTCGTCAATTCTGTGGGGAAAAATATATTATATATTTTAAGTGAACTACATCTAAATTAGTAAAGATGCTCACTGGACGCAAAAACATTCTCGCTTTTAATTTTCAGACACTGAACTCTGTTCCAATTTTGGTATTTGGATATACTGTAGACTGTACCTCTGACTTTCTTTTACCTATTTCAACCAAAAAAAAAGCCAATGAGCATGTAAAAAGAAAAGTTTGAACTACCATTTGGATATAATCTACTGAATCCATCACCTTATACATATCCACTGTTCATGATTTAAAACGCCAATAACCTGGCCATAATTTACAGTAATCCTATATTCGGGTATTGAATTGGCAAGACTTCCAGTTGTTCAGCAGTAAGTCTGGAGGCTTATAACGTTGAAAACCGAGTTTCGTTACTTATGGGGACATATAAATAGCCCATTGTGTGGCTTTGTGCTTAATAACAAACGAACTGGCAAAATGTAAGAAGTAAGGGACAGGAATCGGTTCTAGGAAAAAAATGTGGCCTGAGCGAACTTTGTATTCGGCGCCCCTGCCCCTGTAAAATTAACAAAAATTGCTAATTGCAATGTCTATTTTAGTTCTATCCCTTGGGGTGGGGCACTCTGTGTTGGATCACTCCAAGGACCGGCCCTGATGGTGACAGTATACTTAAAGGCAGTACAAGAAAATGATTTCAATCGAAAAACAATCATGTGATTAATGTTTCGGCCAAGTGACCTTCATTAGAACATGAATAAAGAAGGCTTAGTAAATACAGAATGTATAGAAATGTGTCAGTGTTGGAGTTATTTCAGAGAAATAAAATTAGTTCAAGAAATTCGCATTGGTAAATAGTTTTCAAGAAGGTTTGTTTATTTGTCTGCTTGTTATTAAGCATAAACTTACACAATGGGCTACCTGTACTGTTCCACCACTGGTACCGAAACCCGATTTTTAGCATTATAAGCCTTCATACTTACCGCTTAGCCACTGGGGGGGGGGGGGGGGGGGGCTTGAAGAAGGACAGGGACACCACAACACGTGTTTCAACATCACCCCAAATAAATATATATGGATTCAAACATCTTTTTTCTTAATTTATTAAATATAGCTTAAAAAAACCAATTCGATTTTATTACTCATCACGTTCGCTACATACCTACCCTCAACTGTAATTGTATGTCCAAAGTAGCGCATCTACCGCTTTAAATATATATGGGTGGAAGAATTATAAAAAGACAAACTTGCTTGTCGCGGCAGAAAGCGGTGTCGTTTCGTGTCGATCGATACCGCAACGGTCGAGATATCTCGGCGTGACAGACGGACGAATTTTCGTCTTTATATAATAGATTAAATTGAACTCTTATGACCGAGAAAAAGCATGCTATGTAATTTCAACATTAACAAATATACATAATCATAAATATATTTATTTCACTTACTTTTTTTGACACTTGAGAATCAAATTTTCTACCACCGTTTCTTCCGAACTTCTGCCTTTTAAAAATTTCGCTTTCCCTTCTTTCTCGAAGAAACTTTGATGTTCTGCATAAGTATTCATAATACTTGAGTGATACCCTGTCCAAGATTTCAAAATAACCATAAGACAAATAATAGGACAATGGTATCGTAAAATATCACAATAGAAAAATGTAGACACTAAGAGTGTTCCATATGATAAAACAAATGTTTTGAATTTCGCACAAAGCCGTCCCTAATTTAGCAGTGAAAAACTAGAGGGAAGGCAGTTAGTCATCACCAACTATTGGGCTACTCTTTTACCAATGAATAGTAGGATTGACCGTCACATTATAACACCCCCACGGCTGAAAAGGCGAGCATGTTTGGTGTGACGGAAATTCGAACCCGCGACCCCCAGATTATGAGTCGAACGTCCTAACCACCTGGTCATGCCGGGCCTAAATTAGTACAGTATAACAAAGTGGATAAACCGTGCTCGTGATAAGACAAATGTTTCTCAAATTAGCACAGTATAACAAAGTGGATAAATCGTGCTTGTAAGACAAATGTTTCTCAGATTAACACAGTACAACAATATGGACTAACTCTACTCCTTATTATAAAACAAACGTTTCTCAGTTTGCTCCTTATGATAGTTATTGTAGTTTCATGTAAACCTTTTTCATTAATTTCGATGTGTTACTTACAAATTTCTTAGACAGTACAATCTAAAGAGCATTTCGAAAACAACAACAATTAACAACAGTAACTTATAGACAGTAACTTGAAATATTTTAAAACTTTGTTTGATTAAAACAAATCATTCCTACATTCCTCAGGTAAATTTGAGCTGTTATAAATCCTATAATTGATTTATCGAACTTTATATTCATGGATGGAGCAAAATAGCTTAAAAAAGTTCTTCCTCTGTTTTTGACCACTGTTAATATCTAATATATGTTAATATCTAATCCTCACCGAAGTATTGAGTAGTTTAACGATGCGTAAACAAGGATTGAGAAACACACACACACACATATATATATATATATATATATAACTTAATTAAAAGGTACTTGAATGAAGCAGAAAATTTAATTTTGAAACACGACAATACATTCCAAATGTATGAAGGTTTCTTCCAAAATACATGTCATCAAACATTCATAGGTTTACACACAGATTGACTGTGTGTTTGATATTAATGTAGGTGACAATATATACTTTGATGACTGTATCCGGGAATTAACACACAAACACACACACACACATATATATATATATATATATACTTATATTTAGTTATTTGACATACAAACGTCTTTTAATCCCTTGCTGCAGTAGCGACTCCTGATCTTGTTACACAACCAGCTAATTACTAAGTAAGTATGTTCCAGAATAACGAAAGGAGGAAGCAGTGTCGGTTTCCTCGTGTACTCCGCCACGATTAAAGCCATCTCGTACCTCCAAATTTCCTGAGAATGTTTGTTGACTTCCTCAAACACGTGACTGAAAAAATAAAAGAAAGTGATTAGATTCAATGTTTTAATTAAAACTTAAGACGTAGAAAGATGCTATTATTTGTATGATTAATATTTCTCAGATAGCGCATATATGTATAAATATATATATATATGTTTAACTTTCTTTGTCGTTAAGCACAAAGGTGTACAAGAGACTATCATTACTTTGCCCGCTGGAGGTATCGAGCCCCAAATTTTAGCAATATATGCCTTCACACTTACCGCTCAGCCACGGGGGGGGGGTATTCTATTTTTGTTATATTACATAGCTTACTTTATATGAATCAAATACATATATATATATATGTGTGTATACGTCCTTCTAAAGATATAACAAATCTTCAATATTATGCCTCTTCTCGTTGTTTCACTAGTTTAATTAACACAAATTACAATATTATGCCTCTTCTAGTTTAGTTAATTTATTTCATTATTCAACAAATCAGATCAAATCACTTTGATTGTTTTATTGTTATTAGTTGTCTAAACGGAGTACTTAATAACATCGTTAATACTGTCAGAACAAGATTTTGGTTTCCATGAGACATTAAAGAATGTTCTGATACAGTTATTCGGCGCAAGGCAAACATGATCTGGAGTAACCGAAATGTTACAGTTAGTATTAAGTTAGTTTCGGCTGTAACTTGTAGATTACATTTAACCACGAACTAAAACCTTGGCATAAGTTACACGTTCGCATAAAAAGTATGATAGAACGTGAAACTGAGAAGAAAAGTACAGTGGTAAGGGGAAATATTTTCATTACTGGATACGATGATTAGGTTCTACATACTACAGCAATTAAGATATTATTTTCCTTGACGTTTATTCTCCACCTGCTTTCTTTGCCTCCTCAAAGAAAACCCATGTCATGTATTTTTTCCTTTCCGTGAGCAATGTTTTATAAACCATGTATCTTAATTTTACAGTTTCCAATCTATGTTTAAGCAGACCAAAGAGATAAAAGTCTATTGAAACTGCATAGAAAGGCTAAACAGTTATGTAGTTCAACTGGATTTTAAGTGATTTCCTTTTACTTGCTCATCTTTATCATCAAACAATCATTGATTTCGAATTATGTTTGAAAACTTGTAAACTTTTCGCTTGTGAGCTTCGTCAACTTTATAACTTTACTTATTATCTTGTTAACGGTATCGAGAAATATTCCCAACTTCATAAAAATAAGTTTTTCGGGGTTGGAGGATTCTTTTTCGTACTCATAACCTTGACTTGGTGGATGAGGTGGTTGGTCCTGACTGCCCGTTGCTAGATTTATATCTTTACTTATTATCAGCACTTATTAACAGCATCGAGAGATATTCCCAACTTCTTAAAAATATGTTGTTGTTTTTGGATTGGAGGATTCTTTTTCATACTTATAACCTTAACTTGAAGAATGAGGGGGCTAGTCCTGATTGCCCTTTACTAGATTTCCTAAATATTCTGCTCTTCCAGTTTCCCTGCTTCCACGGAGAGCTCTGAAGACCGCCTTCTTAGAATTGCTGTGTCCTTTAATTTTCCCATCGTGGAATAATCTCAGTATGTGAATGTTTCTATTCTAAGTAGTCACGTATTACTACTCCCATCATTCAAGTTTGGATGAATTTCACAAACTCGTTTAAAGAAATTTAAGCCTCTTTATTACGTGCCCGTAGTTTAAAAACCATTCTGAGATTTTCGGGAAAATTTTCAGCAATTTACACGTAGTTATCTGTAGAGCAAAAGCTGTTAATTAATTAGTGACCTTAAAATTACAAGATGTGACTTATATGTCTGTACGCTTACGTTAAAAGGGGATGTCCACGATTTTTCTCCTGAAATATCATCAAAGCATTTAACACTTAATAGCATATCAGTTGGGTTTGGAGTTTTGTGAGGGAATTATATTTCACCTTTGGTTTTTGAGATTTCACTAGAATTTCTTCACTTAAATCTTAACCGAAGTGTCATTTCTTTAATGAATTCCAAAACAAAAACAAAAAAAGGACTCATTCGACGATCTTTTTTAACTACTATAGCAAACAAGTGTTTGCTTGTGCTTTTCAAAGAGGCTCTACCTCATAATGAGGGGCATTCTGACCAATTAAAATTACTCATAAAATTCTTGCACTTCTTCTTAAGACTACCAAAGGCATCAGGACAAATACATTATATGGAACGTTATGTAGAGTTCTTTCTTTTAACTGTTCTCTGTCTTTACAAATATCCAATCACAAGCGCGTGTGAAGATAATCAGTTGGTCAGTGTGCGATTAAAGAAGATTAGATCATCAACTGAAAACATGCATGATGGAAGTGTAAGGTTTATCATCTCAGCTCTTTAGGTTCCATTCTGATGTCAATTTGAGTTGTTCTAATGTTATTTCAATAAGATTACAACATATTTTTATTTGATTTGTTACAGTTTTGATGAATGTCAAAGACGACTGAAAGTAGGATTTGCACTCATTCGGGAGAGCGGGGGGGGGGTCAAAAGTTACTGTAGTTGGTACAATGGGTATTATACGGTTGGTACTAAAGAAAATATTACGAATATATATAATTGATACTTGTTTTTCCTCAATTCTTTATTACAAATACAATTGAGGCCAATCTAATCATTCTTTGTTCCCGAGTAAGACGTCAGAAATTAAACTATTTCTAAATGAAACAACTGTATAGCCACTTTTGCCCCTCCCTGTAAATCATAATAATTGTTTAACCTACCTGAAGACTGCAATAAGTAGATTGACTAGAAGTACGTTGCCTAGCAACATGTATACGCCCAACATAACTGGAACCAACCATGCGTGAGGGCTGTCGCTACAATCGCTTTTCTCACGTGAGCAATCATAGTAGAAATCTTCGAATAAAGTACGAATAGTAATTAATACTGTTCAGGCTCTAATATAAATATCTTAGAACACAGATAGCAATGACTGATGCGTTGGATAGTTTTTGTACAGAAATAGAATCGTATCAGCTTCATTAACAAGTCTCACAAAACATATTTTGGTAAATCGGTTAATTTTTGGTAAATCGATTATTCATTTTTGTTTAAAAGTAGAAAAAAATAAAGTAATAGAGACATAGCATTCTCAGGTATGTCTGGATTGTTTTACATGAAACTAATTAACTAAGTTAATCTTCCCAGTCGTTGGGATTATTTTATTAATTAATACAACAATACATTTAAAAACTGTTTTAAAATTTCCTACCACGATCACTGAGAAAGCTGTATTTCCTTGTTTGTATTTCAGCTGAGGTGATAATGCTTTTGAAAATTATTTTAGCTATAAAACAGTTGTTTCTTGGGATTCAGTTAGATTACCAACAAATAATAGTGTATCTTTACGCTGCAAAAATATTAAAAACAACTGTATCTTTGGGACTAGTCAAATGATGCCATCATAAAAGGTAATTATACTTTAAAGACAATCTAAAATATTTCATGATTAAGAACAACCCGATATCCTAGCTTGTTTATATAATGTTATTACTGAAGGCTACTGTATCGTCAGGACAATTTAGAATATTTCATGATGAAGAGCAACCTACTTTGTTTACATAATGTTACTAAAGATTACTGTATCTTCAGGACAATCTAGAATATTTCATGATCAAGAGCAACCTAGTTTGTTTACATAATGTTACTGAAGATTGCTGTATCTTCAGGACAATTTAGAAAATTTTAATACAGATAGCAACCCATTCTCCAATCTTGTATAAATTATGGTTTCACTAAAAAACTCCTATACCTTCAAGCCTATCCAGGTTCAGTTCTCCGTACAGTTGCCAGTAGGGTAAATAGAAGACTTCCCTAAATATTCCCAGAAAAGGTTGACGATTTCTTTTAAGAAGAGCTTGACTAGCTACCCCGTAGCTCAGAATGAAGATTAGCAGGATGAGAAGAAACAAGACGACTTCCACAAGCTGTAATAATTAGAAAAATAAAAGAAGAAGGGATAAAACTAAATTACTATTTTAAAGACATTTTATCATTTGACATCTAGATATATTTTGGTGCTGCACGAATCATGAGTTTTTTCGAAGTTAGGTTTTAAAACAATGTAATAATTGACTACCCATGGTTGATCTAGATGGGCCTATTTGTATAATATTATATTATTTTGTATTATATTGTATAATATAATATTCCATAGTAGATTTCACAATGTGATCGTAAGAATTACAAACATTCATAAAATACATGTGTATTTGAGAAAAATTCAGAGCTAGTCTCTTTCACTTTCTGTTCTACTATCATACTGCTGTATTTGAATATAGTAATACTACACACCTGATTAAAAAACAGATGTTTGTTATGATTAAAAGACAAGTGCCGCCACAATGGCACCCTGAGATTTCGTTCTTGTATAAAACGAGTGTCATTTGATCTGACATCCATATTTTAGCTGTATAGTAAAGTGAAAGAAATATAGTGTGTTTCCAGTGAGTAGCCTAAACAACAGCAGAATGGTCAACAAGTTCTGGACTGAGAGTAAATCATGCCAGGACTACAACCAAGACATTTAGACGTTTCCATATTGCTTGAGTGCAATAGGTTGGTTAAAACTGACGAAACGTAAAAATCATTGTAGATAGGCAACAAGTTTCACAGTTAGCTGGATATGGAATTGTTTTCAGACCACCAGTTCTTCTCAGACCTGGATAGAGTGTACTATTGAGAACATCTCATCAAACCTACAGATGTGTGACAATTTGGGCTGGAAGCATATGGTCAGAAACAGGTGCCATAAGGGTTGACATTTATGCCAGATGACAAACGGTGTGATTCTTCTATCTCTTTGCCACAATACAGTCCGTATTTAGTAGTGCAAAGAACACGTGGATTGGTCAAAGGACATGCTGTCGAATTTCTTCCTCACATGTGAATCACGCTACACATTGCAGCCGGATACGAGGAAACTTGGACACATCTGAAGAGTGCCCATAAACAGATACAACTTTAATTTCACGGAAGAAAGACACGCAATGGTGGTATACTGGTTTGTACATGGATCTGTACTGGTGATCACATTGACTCTTATGTGCTACAATATGGCGCTATGAATGTCATACGATATAGTGATGCAATCTTAGAACTATTAGTGTTACATATGCAGGTTTAGTTCGTCAGTCAGTATTCTCTTTTAATGGATGATGACATATATTCTCACTATGTTCAACTGTTCATCATGATATTGTTAAATCGTTTAACATTACTATACAGAAAGTTTCCTCTGTGTAATGGAAGAAAAACCTGGTGAGAGAAAAATGAACTATATAACACAAATAGTTGATGATCGATTATTTTATTAGTTCACACTTACCACTTTTTTCAAAAAGAATCTGGCGCAAGCAAATAAATTCAACTACCAATATATAAGAAACGTTTTCCTTAAGAACATCACTGAAATAACACGAACTTTATAATATAGATCAATGTGTTGTTTCTTAATTAAAAGTGGATAATATACGGACAACAATGAAGTAACATGAATTTTATTATATGAATCAAAATGTCGTGTCTTAACTAAAACTAGTAAAAGTGGATAACATTACATTCATATTTAGGCCTACGAAATAAAATATAGCTATATGCTTCCAAACTATTTTACTTGTTAATTTTGTTTAGAAATAACATTATTAACAATTAAAAGAACTAATACCACAATTCAAATCATTAAGCTTAAGAAACCATCTATCACGTTAAAAATTATTTTTTTTTATTTTCTGTATTCTACACTACGGAACTTATTGAATGAGCTTACCATACGCTTTATGATAACCAGCTTTGGTCCTAGATGAAAACTGACCATGTAACACTTGAACAGACGGATATAGAATAAGGCACAACTGATGGTCATCACCAGGTGAACATCGTCTACCTGAAGCAAGAAATAATGACTACCAATCACTTGCTGTGTGGTTCTTAGCAAGACTCCAACAAGAGACAAGACTATACAAGCAGCGTCCACTTTATTCCAAAAGTATTCTTGAAACCAGTCTCTGAGTTTGTGTAACTTCCGTTCCGAAGGGTAGGTCACGATCTGTTAGGGGGGAAATGTTAAAAAATATGTAGAAAAGAAAATAATACCGATCTCCGTAATAGGTCTCGGAAATAAAGTGAAAACAATAAAGGCTGTAATAAAGTTTACAGAAAATCCAGTAAACAATCTGAAAGCTCATGAGACTAAATAATTTGCAGAATGCTCAGAAAATACGTTGAAATGAAGTGAGATAGGATCAAAGTTTCTCAGAAAGTCCAGCAAATACGTTGAAAATATGAGATGCGATAAAGCATAAGTATGCAAAAACAAAGTCTAGTATAAATAGTCTGAATAGTCATAATACAGTACCAAAGTTTAAAGAAAGTTCAGAAAAATACGTTAAGGTTGGTTGGTAGTTAAGCACAAAGGTACACAATGGGCTATCTGTGCTCTGCCCACCACGGGTATCGAAACCCGGTTTCTAGCGTTGTAAGTCCACAAACATACTGCTGTGCCACTGGTGGGTAATACGTTAAGAATATGTGAGAAAGCATCAGTTTGCAAAAGCAAAATTCAGTGTAAGTAGTATAATATATACGTATGTAGTATATACGCTGAAAATACATGAGATAATGTCAGTATGCTAAAAGTCTGAAAAGGAAGAGAGACAGCAAAGGTTGCAAAAATTCAGTAAAATCACCTGAAGAGACTTTTTTTAAATATATTGTATACAGAAACCATTATTGGCAACCCTATAGCACAGGAACAGTACATTTTGAAAGTAATTCTTCTTATTCAGCAACTTTTTTATTATTGTTATTAACTCATCTCTTCTATTTGTATTCTTCCTAATTTTGTTGGAGATACATTTATTATTGTATGATCATATTTAATAAAAAATAAGATAATTATATCAAATTATGAAACACAAGTCCCGGTTTGCTGTAGTTTTACTTCACAAATAGAGTCAAATCGACTTCTTTAATTATCCCGGTTAAAAACAAATTAGTTATGCATTACCTTACGACTTGTACTAACGATTTAAGTACATTATCTGCACTATTCGTCCCTAATTTTAAAGTAATAGACAATAGGAAAGGCAGCTAGTCAACACCACCCATCGCCAGTTCTTGGGCTACCCTTTACAAACGAAAAGTGGGATTATAACACCTCCAAGGCTGAAAGGGCGAGTATGTTTGCTGAGGAGATTCGAGCCCGCAACCCATAGATTGCGTGTCGAGTGCCCTAAGCGAAGAGATAAATATTTTACACTAACATACTAGAGCTTTGTTCTAATGAAATACCCCAAATTCTCTGTGAAGGATACAGGTGTGAATACATGCAAAGGTTTCATGTCCCCAAACAAGTATATAATTATAAAAAATAACTGAAATGCTTTACGTACCTCTCGTACTTCTTCCAAGACTAAGGTGAGAGCCCACACGTGTAATACCAACTCAAAGAATCCAGCAGTCTCGTGGAATTCAAACAAAATCACGTAGGAAAAAAGAGCTAGGAAGCCAATGTAGGAATACTGCAAAATATTCACGGAACTCTGAGACTGAAGTCTTTAATATAAAAAAATATAAAAACAACACTGATCCAAGCAACACTTTTATCAATAAATTATTTAGAATTTAAAGTGTTTGTATGTTGAAGTTACGTTTCTAAGCTTACCAAATAGTAGAAAAATTTTGTTATCGGTGCTGTATAGAAAATCCGAGCTTTAGCGAAAAATCCAGGGGGCTTCTTTGTAGTTTTCTCGTTCCAGAACTTCAAGTAAGTCCAAATCAAAAATGGGTTGAAAAGGGCTAAATTTACCTAAAAGTAAACTGATTTTTGTAAATTACAACATGGAAAATTAATTGTCTACTTACAACTTGAAAAAAAATAATGTAACACTGACTACAGGCCTAACATCTGAAACTTGTTTACTTCAAAGAAAGATAAATATTTTACACTAAGGATGCGAAACGTTAGAACAAAAATTTACAGCACAGTTATACATACGTTTACACACACATATACATACAGACGACTGATAGCAATGTTTGAGAACGATTTGTTTATGCTGAAGTTGGGACAATTTTTTTTCCAACAACAGTACGGACATTCGTAAGGCGATATTCATAGACAATGAAAAGCCAAAGAGCACGATATCTTAATATTCACCAAAAGCGGGTAAATTCACACAGATGAATGCTTCGGAAAGCAACGAGCTCTGAAATCACACTACTAGCTAATTAGGATTAGCGCCCTTATTTACAGAATGAAGGCTATGTTTATATAAGAAAACCTTCCGACCTAAAAATGCCGTCACATTGTCTCGCGGTACAGTGAATAAGATAGCAAACTAAATGATGAAATTAACAAAAGATCCCCAGCTTCTAGCCACACCTCCAAATCGAAAACTATTATCACGAGAAAGACACCTAAAAATACTGAAATAGTAGCTATCCTATTTGACCTCACATTTATAGTACATCCATACATCCAATGGATTTTGTGCCTCTGTACTGCTTAAACATAATCTATAAAACCAACATCCATGAGCAGCGAAGAGTCTGTAAAGATGTGTGGTCTAAGATTGTTCGCGATTACCCTTCAGTATATGGAGGAGAGGGATGTTTGTATTGTCTCTAACGTCAAAATATGTTAAAAAATCAGGTTTAAAACTAATTAATTCCCAATGTTCTTTAATTTCTATTTCCATACACCTTAGAAATAGATATTCTACTAGTGAATTAACTCTTCATTAAATCAAAAAAAGAAAAGAGAAATTAGAGAAAACTTGATATACTAATATCATAAGGATGTAGTCACTACAAACTTCATCGTCTTTACATGCTTAGCGTTACATACCTAGCCTTTCTTTCTTCGTTAGTTAAAAAAAAATGCAAATCAAATTGACGTTGTAATCAAAGCCACTTCATCACAACTCTTACAAATATTTCTGTTTTGAAACAATTTTATTCTAGCATTGGTGGTATAGAAATACAAAAATGGCCATTGAATAAAATATGTTTGGAAGAGGTAATAACCGCGAGTTCGATGGATTGTTTTTTGTGTGTGTTCGGTTTTGCTTATAAATTTGTACTTTGTGTTAATAACAACAACTTAAAATAAAAATAATACCTACGTGTATGTGAGACCAATCAGTATTTTTATTTTCATATGATTTGGCCCAAGATACGTTTTACTAATGAGATACAGTAGTGGTAAAAGCATTTTTAATGCAATTTGTTTTCTGTGACTGTTTTACTAATGAGATACAGTAGTGGTAAAAGCATTTTTAATGCAGTTTTTTTTTCTAGTTAACCTTAGATATTTATGTGTACATAAAAAAATGGAACGTTAAATTACAGATTTGTTTTGCCTAAAGCAGACCCCTGGTGGGACAGCGGTAAGATTACGGACTTACAACGCTCAAATCCGGGATTCGATTCTCCACGGTAAACACAGCAGGTAGCCTAATATGACTTTGTTCTAAAACAATTGCCTAAAACAACCTGTAAACATTAATAAATAAACAAATGAAAAACGGTTCGAAATAATTGTTTGTTTGTAATTAAGCACAAAGCTACACAATGGGCTATATGTGCTCTGCCCACCACGGCTATCGAAACTCGGATTCTAGCGTTGTAAGTCCGCAGACATATCGCTGTGCCACTGGGGGGCCTTAGAAAGAAACAACCACAGAAAACTAAAATCCATAAACACTACCTTTACAGAGGAAGAAGTAGCAAGGCCCCCAGACCAAGCCTGGCTGATCGATTGTTGACAGCATGGTGTTGAAATGAATTCCTATTACAAACACACAAAAAGAGAGAACTTTTTTTAATTTCCTAAAATAGTCAGTTGATATTTTAAGTAAATTTATAGTAACAAGACTTAGATGTGTAACTCTTGAATGTAAAAGTTAAATGTCTTCATTTTACGTTACTATTAACAAGCACTGAATAACATAAAATACTTCGGATGTTTGCTTAATTTAAGTGCTCTTTTATGTATCATACACTTATGCTTCATTGGAAATCTCAACAGATTAGACCTGACTTAAATAATTTACTTGAATTACACATGTAGGTACTTTATCGATTTCTAATCATATGAAACTTACAAGGTCGTTAGCAGAGAGAGCAATATCCAGGGCGCTCATGCCCCCCCAGTAGGTACTTGATGTTTCAATTAGTTCTACTGCCTTATCCCTGTCCATGGAGTAGCATTGGTTGATGTGCTGAATCGCTATTTGTTCAAAAGTCTAAAGAAAGTTTCTATTAATATAAAGCCACAATTTTTTAATTATTTGCACTATGATCTTGATGATACACATAATAATTTGTAGAATTTGTCAAACAACTCAGTCTGATGGTAACTTTGATGTACTTTCAGCCAAACTTGAGCTCTGGCTCAGTTCAATAATCATATCTCTTAAGTAAATGCACTTTCCACAAAAAAACCTTCATAACTTTTCTTGATTCGATTTTCTCTTACGGATCCTAATGTACAACTATAAGTATCATCTAAGGTGTGAATACTTACTGAATCACTTTTTACTTTAATAATAAAATTTTATAAAATAACTTTAATTTACGATCAAGAAAAAACTAATAAAATCCCGTTTTGTGATCCATGTTTTAACATGATTGACTTGAAGATCACGAAAAAACAAACTGTAGAATCCCCTTTTTTGCAGTATTTTTAGTTTTAACACGACTGAACTTAAGGTCAAGAAAAAATAGTAGAATCCAGTTTTGCGGTAAGTCATGTCTTTACATAATTTACGTTTTTCTAAATCGTTTAATAGCATTGCTGTAAGTACACCCATTGAACTGATTTGGTACTTCATCCACAATAAAACAACATGATCATTCTTCTAAAAGGATTTGTCCAATGTGTTTAAGTTAGGCTCTAAGCGAATCTTTATTTACAAATACAGTGCACGATACTTGCTTACCTTTTTAAAACTGAGCAGTTGACTTCGCAATAAATCGTCATGGATACTCATTGCTTTACTAATCTTCCAGTAGATGCAAGTAGCAGCTAAAGCCAGATTCAGAGCATCAACAGCTTCTTTCCACAAGAACACAGCCATTTCTTTCCTGTCATGATAAAGCTAAAAGCTTTTATAATCATCAAAATAGAATAATCTGAAAAACCGATAAATTTGACTCATTTATGAACCAGCGATAACATTCCTTACATTTTAAAAAAAATCAACCAGATTTTGCTATCTTCGTCGAATGTTTTTACGTCAAGCCATTAGTTCAATACGTATTTAACATTTGCTTATGGTTAAAGATTAAACTTTTTAAATATACTTCCTAGAAGCGTTAGTTTTATATATCTTGTTGTAGCATTGTTCTTTTAAATTATCTGGTGAAACTAATTCAACGTCTCCTCCACGTAATAATCCCAAATTGGTTTCTTTCCGTTTTAACGTTTCTACAAATTTGAACACTTGTACGCTGAGGTAACTTTTTATAGGCCGACGTTACAAATGGCGTTCAATCTTCCCTAACAATGCTAGGATTAACGTAAAATCAAGTTATTGTACAAAATATCTCAATAAGCACGATAGCAAACACAGATCCAAATACTTCAAGAAAACGTGCTGACTGATTCAACTCCCTATCTTTAAAAACCTCTACACGCTTCACAGCTATCTCGTATTTGTAACCCATCAAATGCACGAGAAAAACTTGATGTCAATTTAAAACTTTCCAAGCGTTCTAGGCCTGTCTTAACATCAAGCGCCCTTAGCTAACATACAAATTACAAAAATAGTTTACAATAATACTACGTCAATAAAGTTAGAAAAAACTACATTTATTCTTCACATACTAATAAACATTTTTTTTTGCCAACATTTCGCCACTGCGGCTTCATCAGAGCTAGTGGCATAAAAACTCTGATGAATTGCAGTGGTGAAATAAAACGTTTCTTTAATTATGATCTAGAAAGTAAAGGTCTTTCTTTAAAATTATTTCCAAAATATCAAAATCCCTAAATTCTGAAAAACAAATATATAAAGTACAATCTAATATGTATAGTTAGTCCAGATTGCTAAAATTGTTACATAAACGTTTGTTTTTCTTTTATTTTTGTTGTTGTGTTTGTTGTTTGGTTTAGTAAGATCGCTTGATTTCACTGAATACATTTAATATGTGCTACCTTAGATAATACAAAGTTATATTTCTAATTACTTCGTTCTTTGTTTAAATAGTATAAAAACAAACCCAAGAGAAGGCTTAATAGATACGCGACCAGCAAAGTGTTAACAATGACTCAGAAGGTACCTAAGTACAGTATTTTCTTAGGTAATACACAGTTATATTTCTAATTACTTCGTTCTTTGTTTAAATAGTATAAAAACAAACCCAAGAGAAAGCTTAATAGATACGTGACCAGCAAAGTGTTAACAATGGCTCAGAAGGTACCTAAGTGCAGTATTTTCTTAGGTAATACACAGTTATATTTCTAATTACTTCGTTCTTTGTTTAAATAGTATGAAAACAAACCCAAGAGAAGGCTTAGTAGATACGCGACCAGCAAAGCGTTAACAATGGCTCAGAAGGTACCTAAGTACAGTATTTTCTACAATTTATTTATTTTTTCAGAAACCACTGTAACCAACCAGAAAGGTGCTTTGTGGTTGTTTGTTTTTGAGTGGGTCTAAAGATCCAAATCATAATAAGTGTTACAACACGAACCCCAACTATTCTAGAATAACATTTCTTTGTTTACGCTTTCATATGAAAAACTACGTTGATATATACCCAGTGAAATGTTAATAGATTGAAACAGTAAAAATAATATTTTAAATAAATGAGCTTCAAACATATCGTGAATGAAAATAAACAATAGTTATATAGACTGCCAGTAATAATGCATAACCTTCTGCCCCGCACTCAAATTTTAAATAAAAAAAAAGGTTTACACGTTTATAAAAAAATATTAACAGATGCGACAATGAAATGAAACAGAAATTGGGGAGAATTAATTGTCAATTAGTTCTTTCCTTTAGAGTCCTTCAAAATGTTTGAAGTCAACTCAAGTTGCTGAGAGGGAAAATGGTTCAAAACTTGGGTAGATACTTAGCTGATGGATTTCACAGTTTTCCATGAAAAACGCTCTTCGTCTACTACTTAAGTGCCGTCTTTTACTATTTTACAACGCTAGTTATGCATAATAAATCCATAGCGTTATATTCGGGTTCGATCCCTGCAGTAGACACAGCGCAAATACATCAGCGTGAATCTTTTTTCGCTAAAAAAACTTGCACTGAACTTGGCAGATAAATAAAGAAATGTATTATTATAACGATATAGAAATTTAAGTTATTCGATCAAAACAAATTTGTATTGGTTATGATATTTTGCTGAAAAATAACACGATATTTCAAAATTTCGTTTATTTGTTTATTTTGTTAGATTTCGCGCAAAGCTGCGCAGGGGCTATATGCGCTAATCCTCCTAATTTGTGTGTAATAGGTTAGAGGGAAGGCAGCTAGTCAACATCACCCACCGCTAACTCTTGGGCTGCTCTTTTCGGACCGAACTGTGTGATTTGACACTCTCTCTTATAACAAACCAATGGCACCAAGGTGCACAGCACGATTTCCTTTTTTTTGGTAGTAAAGGGATGCAAACCACGAAACCTCAGCTTCGTAGTCGGCTAACCGCTCGGGTTTAAAATTTTGAGCCAATGTGATTTACAAGCTACTTGCCTCTGCAGAAACACTGCCCAAAGAAAAAGTTCACGAAAAGGTTTATCAAAATTTTCAGCTGATCCGATAACATGTGGCAGGTGGTCTACAACTTTAGTTTTGTCGCTGTAATAATACCAGTTGTGCATTCTCATTAGGTGGCGCAGGAGTAGATGAATATCCCATAACATAACGTTGTCAGTAACTGTTGGAGAAACAGACCGAAGAAAAACTAAAAGTCGAGGATGGGAATTCTGAAAAAAAAAGTTTTGATAATTAATACTTTGATAATACATTTCGTAAATAACGTGCATTACAAATAGATTAATGAAGTCAATTAACAACTTTTCACTATTACTATGACATTTTTAATGAAAAGAAAGGTTAAGTACATAATAACTATTAGTCTACCTGGATTATTACTATGAAGATTATTTTGCATGTTATTCCTAGTATATGAATTTAGGACTAACCTAAACCTTCAAAACTGGGCTAACTGGGATTTGGGACGAAAATATCTATAAAAGCAAGAGTACCCAACTGACGAAATAGTACATTTAAATCATTATAAGCTTTTATTTTATGACATTACATACTCCTACTTAGACCTGTATATTAAATTAGTTACGTTTTTACTCATTGAATTTTTAGTTCTGATCAATGTAAATAATTTACTTTGATTAGGAGTTGTTGATAACTAAAATACAAACTCTTTTGGATTTCTCCATTAATATATAGTCTAACAAATAGTAGATACTTGCAAATATGCAAGCGTTGTAGAGATGTCTGAGACGACCAACGGTTAGGTAATCCTTCATCACAACACCATTCAATAACAGAAGCTTGACAAACTCCACCCTGTCCATCACAAGAGCCTCTGTCATGGAGTCCTCCAGACATCCAGGGGGCCAAAAGACTTGACTGGTGAACAATTGACTTGCCAAATCCACTCGGTTCCACTTCAAAGCTAGTTGTAGTTGCTCCCGTCTATGACTACATCCCTTACCTAATATATATTTCAAATCTTAGTACTTTCAAAACGTTTCCTCTAGCTAACTATCGATTAGTAACTTCCTCATTAAGGTTAATCTGTGATTAAGCACTGGTGCCAATAGAAAGACCAGTGTAGTTATATATTGTTATTATTACCAACAAAATTTGCCTCGGATTTTACTTTAAAATAATAATTCAGAAACAGTAGAATCGTTTGTAACTCTCTTAAAGGATTCTCAATGCTTACTGTGTCTCTCAGTGAATAAAGTTAGATAAGAATCGATAGAAACTTAAACAATCATCTGCACTCTGTCCACTGCAGGGAAATGACCTCCCGATATTTGCATTGTAAGTCCATAAACCTACCCCTGACCCACTAGGGGACAAATACAAAAAAAAATTAATAAATTATTTATCGTTTCGATTATTCTAGGTCATTAATTATATTAACTCATAAAACCATAAATGGATTTCAAAAAACGGCTTGGAAGTTTCAGTAGAAACAAAAATATATAAGAAAATGAACTAACTTATTTATTTGTTGAGTGACCCAAAATTTCCTGTGATATCCATGTGAACAAACACTTTAGAGTCTAAGTGCTTTTTAGCTTATTATACTTCTAATGAGACACAAAAAATTTTTTTTAGTCTTTATGGACAATTATTTATACATTTAAGGGCAATCTTCTTACCCATTGTACCAGGCATAGCCTAGTGGTTAGCATACCCGGACAGTGAATCCGACAGTTCGTGGTTTGTGGCCTGTTGCCGCAAAAACACGCTCTGCATTTTGATAGAGTGAGTGTGCTGTAACAGTGACGGTCAAATTTCACTTTTCGTTCAGATAAGAGTAGCCTAAGAACTGGCAGGGGGTGCTGTCGAGTACCTGCCTTCTCAGCTCGAAATGTGGAACTGCTATGGGAAGATAGTACTTTGTATTGCTTTGGGTGAATATTCTGAAACAAACAAACGAAAACATCTTACCTTTCGTTTGGTGGATTTCACGTAAAGGACTACCAATACTAATCGTCCCTAATTTTGAGATGATGGACTAAAGAGACGGCAGCTAGTCCATATTACCCACCGGAAACTTTTAGAATACTTCTGTCAAGCCGAATAGCAGGATTTGACAGTCACATCTGTAACTCACCCATGGCCCCAAAGTGCGGAGTGGGAATTTTTTAGCTATTTCTGGATACGAACAATGAAATCTCAGCTTCAGACATGCTAATTACTAGGCTGCATTCGGCCCTTCTCACCTTTCATTAATGCTACCAAAATTGCTGAGTCAAGTTCTTCATCCGAGTCTATATCGAAAATAGTTATCTAAAAGAAACAATAAAATAAAACTAATTGTTCGTTTCATAATCTATATTTCGATCTGTATTTATGGGTTCATGATAGAATAAGCATTTTAGGAGTAGTATTGTATGTTGTTTTTTTAGGTTTAGTTTTCATAATTAAATTATAAACTTTATGATAAATTTTGTGTACTTGTGTGTGTCATCATCATTTTATAAACTGTGAGGTTTTTCGTTTGTTTTTTTTACTAATGTCCTTTCGTTCTTTTGTATTCATTTATTCTAGAGTCCCATTAAAAAACCTGAAGTTATTTCACTAATTTGTCAGAAAAATTTGCCAGTTTTGAAGATCTATCGACATAATTTTAGTAAATGTACGACGTAAGAAACCGCCGTAACACAATAGATGCTTGCTGGAGTTATGCATTCTGGTGCATTTGATGTTTTGAATTTGAAAAGAACTGTCTTACACAAACAATTTAAAAACTAAGTTTAAATATACAAAGAAATGTGATTAATGCTTACCAGATTTTCGTCTCTGCAACAATTTAATATCAAGGACACTTTTGCTTTCAATTCTTGTTGTTGCAATTGGAAAGTTTTCTCGCAAGCTTCTATTAGCATCTTCTCTATAATAGTCCTGTGAAAGTCACTGACAACACGATCGCCGCTTGATAGACATAAAATCACGAAATAAGCTTTAAATTCCCTCCATTCAATTCAATTGAAAATGACTACAGTAAATGATGGGTTTTACATAAGTCACGTTGGTACTATCAATGTATGAATGTTATCAATTTTTTAAGAAGAATACTGTGCAGCAAATGTCCAGTTTTTCAGACTAATATCATTATACAGAAAAGTCAGCAGTCCAGGTTTGATGTCTTATTACTTCTGTTACGTGGAAAATCTCTAGTTACTGACGAAATCATTTCTAATAACATGCATGTTCGAAGTTCTTTAACTTAAAAAGTAACCAACATGGTTCAAAATATACAAAGCCATGTTTGCTAAGTTTTCAGTTTTTATGCTATATCGTCGTTATTAAAATAGTAATAGCTAAAGTGCTGAAAGTTTTGTTGTTGTTATCATTACTTCTGTCCATTTAAGTCTCACTGATGAAATGGATATTCTAAAGTCAATAACTTCTTGAGCAACATATAGCTGATTACTTTCTATTAATAAACAATATCCGTAAGAGTCCTATTTCTGTGAGATATGTTTATCTACAACTACCTGTAAACTTTGTAACAATTGATCAGACTGTTTTCTATATTTTCTTGTTTATATGTGTCTTGTTACTTAATTTTAAGCTAAAGTTAAAGCACGTGTTAAAAGGCGGAACAACTCTATAGTAATACAATCTTTGTGTTAATAAATAATCCTTAACTAATATTACTCGGATGATTATTCTTTACATGATCCCCCGGTAGGGTAGCGTAAAGTTTAGGAGTTCGATTCCCCGCGGTGGAAACAGCAGATATCCCAATGTTGCTTTGCTCTAAAACAAACAAATCATGTACAGGACTTGTTTCATTTTTAAGTAAACTTGTAATTTCACTAAATGTTTACTTAACCCATGTTACAATTTAGGCGTAGGCAGTTCATAAGTTAATGGGAATTTTACAAGAATTGTGTTTTGATGACCAACTAACCTCTCTTTCATGTGTTTCTTATACTGTATACCAAGAGAGAGATCAACGTCTTCTAAGATTGAATTCACCTATAACGAAGTTACGAATAATTCGTGCTCTTACGATCTGAATTCAATAGCTAACTCACTAGCCACTTCTTTCTCTAGTAAAGCATTTTCCAATCACTCGGATTACCTAGTTACCACTTTCCACACTCTCCCATCGCTCCAATCACTCGGATTACCTAGTTACCACTTTCCACACTCTCCCATCGCTCCAATCACTCGGATTACCTAGTTACCACTTTCCACACTCTCCCATCGCAAAAATATGTTTGCTCTCGAGCCTAAAAAACGAAAGTTGCGTTGTTGTTTATGTTTTGGTGCCATTATCTGTCTATGGTATTTCAGATGCTATCACTGGCACTTGTCTATACAAAAAAAAAACACCTTGGATTTCGATTATTCATTGAACATTGTGACCACAAACACGTTCATTTGCTATTTTTATTCAGCAGTTAATCCTGAAAGGACCTTTTTTAATTCATCAATTGTCAAGCTACATTCTTTATCTTATAAATGAGGCTTATCTTTGAGCTTAACAAATTGAAATTTGTGATTTTTCTTTTCTTTTCTTAATATTATTAATTTAATGCCACCTTTTCTGCAGCTATTCGAGAAGATGTTAACAACAGTACTTTATCTACATTACTACAGCCTGGAAATCGATCACCTGTCCAAAGAAGTGACAAAAAACAAGCACTCCTAAGACAGTAAGTAAAAATACTTTCATTATTTCGCGTTCTGGGTTAACACAAGTACATGTTTAAATGCATATCTTAAATTATTCAGCTACAATGTGTCTTGTGACAGTATAAGATGTCTGTTTCGTATAATATAGATACGTACTTTGCATTTTCGGTGGAACTGTTGTAAGCATAGGCCAGAATATCAGCAGATCGTCCAGTTCCCGCGCAAATTACCACAGGAATCCGACAAGTAATTGCCATATGTACGTGAGAGATAGCATCAAACCCGCCTTCCAAAAGCAATAACACAACAGGAATCCCTAGACCGGGATCTGAAAGAAAAAATAAGTCCTATAAAGAAGTAGATATTTCTCTCAATTAACACAAACAGAAATATGATATTTAAAATTACACACAATCTACTTTACTATCGCAATACAATGTGATTTACAGCTGTGGTTTATGGGTATATTGTTTTTTGATTTGAAATAACTTTACATCTTTCAAAGATGGTAAGTTCGTATAACCATGTGAATAGTCTAGAACTTAGTATTACTACTTTATAGAGACAGCTGTAAATGGAGGCAAATATATATATATATATATATATATATATACATAAAACGACCTAGACAATTTACAAACAAACATAGACAGACATTTACTGACAGAAACAAATAGATAGAGTTGTGTTGTTGTATGTTTGTTGTTAAGCAGAAAGCTGTGCCCATCACGGGTATGAAACCCAGATTTTTAGCGTTGTAAATCCGTAAACTTAACGCTGACCCACTAAGCATATGGAACTACTAAATATTAAACCTATATTTTTTATAAGTAAAGATGTTATTTATTTGGTAAAAAATACCTGCTGTTTCTGTACTGTTTTGTTTTTAAAATATTCATTCTGTGTTTGAAAAAAAACAAAAAACACTAAGATCTTACGCTAATAAAATGAAAACTCTAAAGCGTTCGGTATAATTACAGAAAATAAAAATTATTTTTATTTTCGAGAAAATTTCATAATTTAACCAATGCTTTCCGGTGAGTCAGCAGTCAGTTTACAAAGTTACAACACTAAAATATAGGTTTCAATTTCTCGTGGTGGTTTGTTTGTTTGTAATCATGCACAAAGCTACACAATGGGCTATCTGTTCTCTGCCCACCACGAGTATCGAAACCCGGTTTCTAGCGTTGTAAGAACGCAGACATACCGCTGTGCCCCTGGGGGGCGTCCTGGTGGACAGAGCACAGACGTCCCATTGTAAAGCTTTCTTCTAGAACAAAAAATAACATATATCTGGCCCATAAAGTGGCGCTACGATTCGTAGTAAAGTTTTGTGCTAGAACAATAATATATATATATACCTGGCACATAGAGTGGCGCTGCGATTTGCAGTAAAGCTTTGTGCTAGAACACAAAATGTATATACCTGGCCCATAGAGTGGCGCTGCGATTCGTTGTTCCAGTTCTGTTCGAAAGATTTCAATACCTCGAAAGGTTTGACTGAAGCCGTCGTCAATCAATAAGAAATGGGTGTGATTAGGATTCAAAGCCGCTGGTTTTCCTTGTTTGAAAACTGGATTTACTTTATACATTGCTGTGTAAGGTTCCTACAGAGAAAAATAATTACGAAACTCATTTTATGTGTCATTGAAAATAGAATATTTAAAATATCGTTTAAAAAAGTACAGGATCAAAAACTCCAAAAACGTAAGATAAGCTGAATGATTACCTTCAGTTAAAATGTATTGGAATTTTTACAGACAATGGATAATCCTTAAGCAATATACAAAGACAGAAATCCATATTTGAAGGTTTAAGAAGCGTGAAATTAAATGCTGCCTTTTGTTCCTAGCGTCCCCCGGTGGGACTGCGTTAAGTCTACAGACTTACAACGCTAAAATCCAGGGATCGATTCCCCGCGGTAGACACAGCAGATAGCCCAATGTAGCTTTGCTCTAAAACAAACAAACAAATCTTTCCCAGTACAAAACATTAAGTTCATTAGACATATGCATTATTTAAAGGACTAAGTTTATCACCACAATTCGTCAGATACATACTCATAGGGTAGAATAAAAGCACATTAATAAAAATACAGATAAAAATAATGAAGGTCTGCAAGGCGTTAAATTCCATGGGTTATCTTCCCAGAACACTACCACACTAGTGTTATACATTCCTTAGATTGTACTAAATGTAAAAATA
Organism: Limulus polyphemus; assembly: GCF_000517525.1. Lineage (NCBI taxonomy): Eukaryota > Metazoa > Arthropoda > Merostomata > Xiphosura > Limulidae > Limulus > Limulus polyphemus. Next base: position 23,910 of record NW_013670095.1, on the reverse strand, counting down.
AAAAATGTTAACACGGGATATTTTGGGATGAACTACCCCTAATCGTACAGTTTTTTATGATTACAAACCTACATATATATGTGTGTGTGTGTGTGTGATTTATTTCAGTTGTCATATGTGTTTGTGTGCCTTGGATTCCCATTATTTTATCATGTGTGTTTGTATATCTTGGATTCCCATTATTTTATCATGTGTGTTTGTGTATCTTGGATTCCCATTATTTTATCATGTGTGTTTGTGTACCTTGAATTCACATTATTTTATCACGTGTGTTTGTGTAACATGGATTCCCATTATTGTATATGTTTGTTCTTAGTTTTCGTTTTTTATTCAGTTAAATAATTTGTTTTTCAAACACATATGAAGGAACTTGTAGGATATCGATTGCTCCTTACGAAGCTGTAATAACGAAATATTGATCTAATACAGTTAAATTATGGAGATATGGGTCGTGATTTTATTTAAGTTTAAAGGAAGTTAGCCTTGCCCGCTTTATACTATTGCAGTTTCATGTGGATGACTGATATGTCGATTCAAATTGAAAATGACTAAAAGCATTAGCTTAATGAGCTTTTAAAATTGTACAACTTGGATAGTGTTACAAAGCACATCAAACTTTATGGAAGACCTCACCACCATTGTTGTCTGGCGTTCTAATGATTAATGTAAATAAACACCGTCTTAATGGGAATTAATTATGGGAATCCAAGGTACACAAACACATATGATAAAATAATGGGAATCCAAGATACACAAACATGTATGATAAAATAATGGGAATCCAAGGCACACAAATACACATGATATAATAATGGGAATCCAAGGTACACAAACACATATGATAAAATAATGGGAATCCAAGATACACAAACATGTATGATAAAATAATGGGAATCCAAGGTACACAAACACATATGATAAAATAATGGGAATCCAAGATACACAAACATGTATGATAAAATAATGGGAATCCGAGGTACACAAACAGAAATGAAAAAATAATGGGAATCCAAAGTACACAAACACATATGATAAAATGATTGGAATCCAAGGTACACAAACACATATGATAAAATAATTGGAATCCAAGGTACACAAACACATATGATAAAATAATGGGAATCGAGGGTACACAAATGAGGGAACTGTAATAGCTGTAATAGCAAAATACTGAGCTAATAAAGTTACATTCTGGAGATATAGGTCGTGATTTTATTTACATTTAAAGAAATGTATCGTAATGAACTCCAGTTTCCGTTAAACAAAGTTAACAATAATACTTACTTCCTTTGGTTTATCTCAATACTGTATATACTTACATGAACGTTTCTGTTTATCAAAGCATTTCTGCCTTCCACAAAACCCCATTTGGCGATCCCAATACACCTTATAGCATGAGTCATTCGCTGACTATTGGACATAAGAAATTGTCCCTCCCTTATAGCCTCCCCTATAATCTTCACATTGCCGATATTCCAACCACTAGTTATCAACCAGGCATTGGTCGTTAGAGCCGCCTAAAAAAAAAGTCAAGGTAAAGATTGGAATTCAGAATTCAAGGACTTATATACATCTGTGAAATCTTTGATGTGTGGGCGATATAATGTTGGTCAATATTACTCTGTAGTATATGAACACTACTGGACGTTTGGATCAAGGCAATCGCAACCTATTGACCAAGAGTGTCCGGTTTTTAAAATGTATATTTGTGGGGAAGAGGGAATGTTATAAAAAAAAAGGCGTGTCTTCATAATTCACTAAAGTTAGTCTTTTAACGTGTTAAACATCACATATAACTTCCATTGTTATATGTGAAGTGCTTTTAAACAGAAAAGTATTTTCTAAGTACAATTAGTGGATTTTAATCACACCTGAAACGAAATTGCTAGCTATATTTGAAATTTGTTCCTTGTGTGATATAGGACGATAGCTTTCTCTATTAGTGTGCGCTAGACATTTTAAGTGTACATAAGATAAATGATTTATCTTCTAAATTAATAATTGTAAAAGAAAAATAAAAGCTTTATTTGAAATCTCGTTTTGTGTTTTACATTATTTCTGTAGCCTGGTGAAATATTACCTACTTACGTGCATAATATCACAGAATTTATTATACTAGATAACAATAAAAGATCCTACAGTTTTTGATAATAAATAATAACGTTATTACAGTTTGAAAAATTCTTCGCGAATTATTGTGCTGAGATTTAACAATATGAACAAGCAGCAAACTATCAAATAAATCCTCGATACTGTTTTTTACTAATTGTACTATATTTTCAATGAAGAATTACATTATTTGGGCTTTACTGAACCCAATTATTTTCTTACTATTTTCATTATATTTCATTTTAAGAATATAAAATTAATTAATTAAAGAAGAAAAAAAACGTGCATTATTTCAAATAAATCATAAATATTTTTCCCACTTATCTCTTTAAATGAATTAGAATAAACTTACATTGATCAGTCCTGTGTTAAATCTCTCTTTTTGCTTTGCACTAAGGTGGAAGTTTTTAGCGCCACCTGTCACAGAAATTACCAACTGCGGTTCGTGAGGTTCCATCATTCGCCAATGAACTTTCATAAGCTTAAAAAGATCATCCATGGATGTGTCGTTCGACATCCTGATATACTGCAAACGCAATAAAAAAAATGGATTGCTCGCTGTGCTTATATAGTTGAAATGATATTGTTTTCTTAATATAGTTCTAGTGAGAATATCATGTTGTTTCTATTTCGAAACCAAAGTCTTATAAGTATAATATTAGGATACAAAACCATTCCTATACCTTCGCTGGTTTCGCTAACCCCAAACCATCCATTTGAAATTCGATTTTCCCAAAGGCATTTGTTGGAAACTCTTTTGTCCTACTATCTCCCTCATTTTCCTCTTTAAGTGTGGAAATCACGTGATTCATAGTTCCTGGAAGTACAACATCTGGAGCAATATTTTCGTTGACGTCATCATGATCAGACTGTAATCGACCACACTGACAAGCTCTGAAAATTTAATATGAAAAAATAAATCAGAAAAAAAAAGTCGCAACTTACCTTCCAACATACAAGGGTATTTTTTCTGTTGTATATATTTTTTATCTTTATTATGTTATATATCTGATATTGTTAAATTATTTGCACAACTTTGAAACATATATTATTCTTTGAGTTATTATAAAAATGTTCGCCCATTATGTAATTTCATGAGTGTTTGTTCTATGGTGCAGTCAGAGAGAAATATGTTTCTTGAATTTTTATTATTATCTCACAATTCGTTGATAAAGATTAGCCCAAGAGTTGGCATTGGGTGGTGTTGACTAGCTGTCATCGTTATAGTCTATCACTTCAAACATAGGGACGGCTAGTGCAGATAGCGTTCGAGCAAGTTTGCGCGAAATCCAACAAACAAACAAATAAAACTTGTTAATTTCTATACTGTATGATATCTAGCACTAGACACTAGGATAAAAGCTAGTTCCATCTTTCAGGGCTACCTGCGCATAGTTGTCCCTAATTTTAAAACTGATAAACTAGAGACAGAGAAGGCAGCTACTCACCATCACCCAATAAGCTGAGAACCACGTACTCTACAATTCACAGTCTGAACAAGCTAGGCCACACTTGACTCTCAAATTGAGAATAATGCCCATAAATCTATAAAGATAGCCATATATATATATACAGTCAGATACTTTGTCCTGTTTACTGGAAGGAAGGGAAAAAAACAAGTTTCGAGACAGTTAAAGAGTGGGAAATGATATTAGCTGTTGTTTGCGTGGCTACACTGCTTGTTAGACCCATCTTACTTTGAAACACAAAAGAGAAATCAGAATGCAAACCAATATAAGATATAGTCAATAACGAAACCTCAGGATAATTTGACCAAACACTGAAACATCAAAAGATAGTTAAATGTTAATTATAGTTAAAACGTTCCTGTTCTCTTCGTTTTTAAAATGAAAGTACGCCTAAGGTTTACACAATAATTACCACTGATTCAATCAAAATTACACTCACGTCTTACACAGTTTTCTGATCACCAGGTCAACGTAAAAACTATCGATATTAGATCCCAAAGTGAAAAAGTCTTTGGAGTACAACAATTTTCCAAAGCAATTGATAAACACAGAAGCTAAGTACATTCATGATGTTAAAAAACACGTAGATTCAATAAATCTTGATAGAAATGGATAAAAACCCTATAACCCGAGCGCTTTCGAAAGGTTCACCATTCGAAAGATAAGTACACATTATTAAAAACTATTTCGAAGCCTCGCCTCGTCGTTACAGTCCACATCGCCACGTCAAGTCATGCTCTATCTGATAACTGTAGTTTTCCGTACAAAAGGCTTCGTTGTAAGGCTTTCATGTTCAAAGCACATCATTCATCCACGAATGCTTTCATAAGCCATCTAGTGTACCACGACGACAGTTTCTCAGCATCCAATTCAACAGTCCAATCGCATAGAAATCTATAGGCGCTTGACTATTATGCCTACGAATGGAACAGCATGAACACCCGTTTCATTCTAGAACTGCTTGAAGTATGCAACGGTTGAGCAGGTATTTCATAGAAGCAAGTTATGTACATGTAACTTGTGTCACTTTTCGCTTTTCCAAACAGAGATCCTTCTTGATTGTGCCACATACTGTTACCTGTATGGGACATGTGGACGGTTTTTGCCATAGACCTTTATGTTCGTGTATTTTCACCTGTTACAATATGCTGCACTTTGATAACCATTGCTGGGGTACACCACTTTTTATAAGTCTCTTTCTGTATGATTCTGATGCCCCAATATTATCAATATTCCTTTGTTTTCCAATTCCGTTAATTAAGTAAAAACGTATGAGTATTTTGCGTCGGAAAGGGCTGTTACATACCCTTTTCAACAGTAGTCAATTTTCAGTGGATTCATACTACTTACACAACGTCAAACAATGTCAAAATGTAGTTCCGATACATTCCTATCCACCATGACGTTATATTGACTGTGGCAAGCTGATTTGCGTCAGCAAAATTCTTTTAATATAACGTATTCAACCCTTTCTATTAGTGTTAACATACACAGTACATCTAATCATATTTTATATGCAAATAATGATATGGTATATATTTTTATACATAGAACCTTACTTTTCTTTCTTGGTGGCGCAGGCCTCATAACGAATACACTCCTTCCTCTTAAAGTTTTGTAACACAAAGTCAATGAATTCTCTCTGTGCGGGCTGCAATAGATAAAAAAATAATGTTAAAATCGAAGTCCAGAAATTACAATGGAACACACGAATTTTAAAGTAATCAAAAATAGAAAGTGGGCAAAGAAGACTTATAGCTTTTCCTTTAAATTTTGGTCGTTGTTTGTCGTTTGGCATAAAGGTGGACATTTGTGCTGTTCGCACTGCAGGGATCGAAACCCGATTTTCAGCGTCTTAAGCTCTCAGACTTACCGCTGAGCCTCTGGGGAGCCTGCATTAATTATGCTTGGTATAATCGAACTTATTTATTTCCAAATATGAATATTATAGGTTTCACTAAATTTCAACCTAAAATAGTTGATCAACCTGAAGTGCCTTACCTCTACGACTGAATGAGTTGGTCTTGTTTTCTCTTCTGTTTTGATACCAACTTTTATGATCAATTGTTTCGGTTTTTTCATGTTGAAAATTCAAAGTCTTCAGCAACAAAAGGCAGCTGAAATGTTAGAAGTTTGTTTAAATTTGTTTTCGCTACTGTGTAAAATAAAATGTTATTCTTTAGAGCATAACGTTCTTAAGGAGCAGCAGGTTTCTCAAGAACTGTTTGCTAATTGATGATTTTAATAGACCTGTAAGGGAAAGTCTCCCTTTAAACTAAGTAATGAACACAAATACAGATAAAAAAATGATTAACGAAAGTATACGTACGGTAAATTATGATGCAGAAACACTGGTGAAAGTAGAAACTGATTGAGCATGACATAAGTTCCTTCTAAAAGGATTGCAACAATGGAGCTGTTTTTGTTTTCAATTATTAGTGATATTTTCTGTGTGAAAGTAAATAATAATGTAAAATGACATATACACCACATCATATTTGCTATATTCATTGCTGAAGAGGCCTTTCGCACAATAACAGGACAACTGGATACGACAGACGTTGTAATGGTTGAGACTCTATATTATCAAATTGCTTAAATAATAGTAAAAGAATTAAATACGATATTCTAAAGTCATCCAATGAAAATTAGATTTATCTTACTTGGTTATAGGAATTAGTGAATTAACAGATATAAATGTATATATATAACAGCAATCATATCTTTCAAAGTAATAACTTGAACATACGCTTCATCTCAAAATTTTAAAATTATAACAAAGCTTTTTCATAAACAACATTTGTAGTTTGCTTTCCATCTACCAATAAATGAATAAAGATTTTGAAGTGATCCTCTCCTTGAACACCTTACATTCCATTGCCCATGAGAAAAGCGTGGTTGTTTGAGAAACAATCCAGCAACTTTCATACTTTGACCTTGAATCCCTTTAGAATATTCGACATTGTCTAAAGTGTCAACCTGCCAAGATTGTTTGAGATTGACTCAATAAGCTGGGAGTAATTAACAACAGGTTTGCAAAATAGAAATAGGGTTAAGTTCAATTTTGACCCCCTTAGGACATTCTCTATAGCTTATAGTGTTTATGTAAACATTTTGGTTGAGATTAGCCCAATAGGCTGCTCGGAGGTGTTAGGGTGCAAACAAGCACACATTTCGTCTTTATATATATATATATAGATGTCTTCCGGTAGGTCAGCGGTAAGTTTACGGACTTGCAATGCTAAAATCCAGGATTCGATTCCCCGTAATGGACAGAGCGCAGATAGCCTATTGTGTATCCTTGTCCTAAAACAAACCTAACGTACTAGCTGAAAGTAACATGAAGGTAAATATTCACCTATCTTAATTCAGCATTCAGTATCGCAAAAAGTAATACAACTAGATGTACTACCGCCTCAAGAGTAAATAAAACCAAAATTAAGAATAACGAATGTTTTTATCTCTTGCTTTTGAAGTTAATATGTCATGCTGTGTTGTAGCATACAGAGAGCATAATTCTTGTCGTGAATCATGGCACGTACGTTTTACTGATGTCACGACAGTACAAATTGCAACGTTAAGCGTCCCTTATGAGACGTCATATTAGTGTCTACTGACTGAATGACAGACAAAACACTACTGTGTAGTTGTGCGAGTGGTTAAAAGAAGTGACCCCTCTAGTCGGTCTTCGGGCCCCTTTCAGGGAAATAAGCAGATATCTGCACCCCGAGTAGGCTGTTTTTCAATAAATTATTTACATATTTACAACTGGCCAATGATCAAAGGTTGCAGCTGGCGAGACAGATTCGTATCCTTACTACACCATAAAATGCTTCTAACACTTTACACTGTGTGTGCATTTTAATAGTGACAGTCACTCCCTTTAGTGTGGGTGATAGGGTACTGCTGACTGGCTGCCTTCCTTCTGGTCAATAGTTCAAAATTAGGGACAGTAACAGATAGCCTTAGTAGCTTTGCCATAAATACAAAATACAAATACAAATTCTCAGTTCTTCGGTTCCTACAGATAATGATACGCTTGTCCAAATATTAGCTTCTGTTTACTTCGTCCCACAAATTTTACACTTTGATGTCGAACAGGAAAATTAACATTAATGAGGAAAAATCCCAACCTATGCATATTAAAATTTTCGGCTTCTCTGTTTAAACAAACTCAATGTTCCTCTGCTTCCATTAATTGAAGCTATCTTACACGATACAGTTAATTAATCAAAATGCAGTAGGACTGATTCTTGAAACAATGAAAAACCCGATACATGATACAAGAATCTATTTGTTTGTCACCCCGCTACAATGTCACTTAGATTCTTTTCGTTTAATTTTAGTTTCGCGTTTTCAATATTTATAGTCTTACATTCAAATAATAATGCATTTTAATAAAGTTTCGATAATAAATCATATTTTAAAAAACCTTGTTACCTTTGACATATGCGCATTACATGGTTTTGGGATTGTTATTAGTACATGTGTGTAAGCCTTGTGTTTGCATTCTACTCTAACCTCACGTTATGTGATGCTTCAACCATATTTAGCAAACGGGTTTTATTTCCTTTGTTTTAGTACAAAGCTGCATAATCCAATGTGCACAGCACAGGAATCGAACCCCTACTTTTAGCATCGAAATCTATCAAACTTACCGCTGAGCCACCGATAGGGGGCTTTTAGCAAGTGAGCAAAAAACACAAATTTAAGATGTGTTAATTTCTGTTAACAAACATTGTATTCAGTACTGTAACAAATGAGCGTTTGACACATCCGGTTTCGGGAAATCGAGAACACGCGCTATGGTATTGATCCGGCTTTCTTCCAAAGAAGAAAGCGGAAATTTCCGAAGTAACATTTTTCATGTTATTGATTATAACACATAAAATTTCCACGATATGGCCGTACACATACCACAACTTATAAACAATCTGTAGTGTGATTTTTTACGTAGGATTCAACGTAGTATAAACATTAACGTTCACAACCACACTGCATCTCTGACCCTTAAAAATCGTAACACCGGTATATGAACTTTACATAATTCTCTCGAACAACGGCTAGTAACCTATGAAAACCAACAAATACCTCCGACAGAATAACTTTAAGCTAACGGCTAGTGACCTGTGAAATCCAACAAATAGCTCCGACAGAATAACTTTACGTTAGCGGCTAGCGACCAGTGAACACCAACAAACAGCTCCGACAGAATAACTTTACGCTAAAGGCTAGTGACCAGTGAAAACCAACAAATAGCTCCGACAGAATAACTTTAAACTAATGGCTAGTGACCTGTGAAAACCAACAAACAGCTCCGACAGAATAACTTTACGTTAACGGCTAGTGACCTATGAAAACCAACAAATAGCTCCGACAGAATAACTTTACGTTAACGGCTAGTGACCTGTGAAAACCAACAAATAGCTCCGACAGAATAACTTTAAACTAATGGCTAGTGATCTGTGAAAACCAACAAATAGCTCCGACAGAATAACTTTAAGCTAACGGCTAGTGACCAGTGAAAACCAACAAACAGCTCCGCTAGAAACCGGGTTTCGATACCCGTGGTGGGCAGAGCACAGTTAGCCCATTGTGTAGCTTTGTGCTTAACTACAAGGAAACAAACATACAATGAGGTAGTGTCTATTCATACACCACTAATCTAACTTTTAGGTCTCACCAGACCTCTTCCTTACCTACGTGGTCAATTTAAAAAGTGGGCAACCTAAAATAAAGTTAAACTAACTGAAAAGTCTAAGTGATTATAAGGAACGAAAAGTATCACAGCAATAAATAAGAATGAAGTAGTGACAATGATAAATATAACAATGAAAGTTGATATACGTCATTAGCTATTTATTTGATAAATGTTAAGATCTTATTAAGTTGGTTTGCTTTGATCACAAGTTACTGATAATTAAAACTAATGTAATTAAACTAGTGACACAATAATTAGGAAGGAGTAAGATTAATATGTTTATTTGTTTTGAATTTCGAGCGAAGCTACACGAGGGCTATCTGCGCTAGCCATCCCTAATTTAGTAGTGAAAGACTAGGGGGAAGGCAGCTAGTCATCACCACCAACTGCCAACTTTTGGGCTACTCTACAAGTAGTGGGATTAACCGTTACATTATAACGTCCTCACGGCTGAAAGAACGAGCATATTTGGTGGGACGGCGATTCGAACCCGCGACCCTAACAGCCTGACCAGTAAGATTAATAGTGATCGCCATACTTTCATCATTACGTTCAAAATTATTTAAAAATTAAGGACAAGACATGAGAGTTTTGAAAAAGATGCGATATTCTGTAAAATGTTTAATCTCATAAACGGTAGTAAGAATTTACCGCAAAATTGTTTATTTGTTTGTTATTAAGCGCAATGCCACACGAAGACTGTTGTTTGTTTGTTGTTGTTGTTATTATTAAGCACAAATCTACACGAAGGACTATCTGTGCTCTGCCCACCACGGGAATCGAAACCCGACTTTTAGCATTATAATCCCCCTGACTTACCACTGAGCAACCGGGGAACCACATATTTGAGTAAATTTTATATTTAAAATGTGGCAGGAGAATCCTCGTTTCTGAAAAAATATGAGAGAGTTTGTGAAGTCTGTAATATTGAACAAATTCTATTGTTCTCTATCAACGTATAAATAATAAACATTGTAACATAACTTATTTGAAAAAAAGTGTATCAAGAAATAGAAAACTTATAACTTCATATTAAAAGTTTGTTTTATTGAACGTGTAGTTAACGATGCTTATATCTAAGTCCGGATAATATGCTTTGTTTGCTGCGAAAGTTTTCTTCTAGAGAGACATGTTGGGAAAATTATATAAATGTGTTGATAGGGGGGGGAAGCAGCTCGTAAGTATTCGTTGAGTGTCACTCACACAATGACACATTGTCTAAAATTAGAATTTTAAACAAAAGTGTGTACAGTCTTAATAGCCAAATCTTGTTGCTCAAAAACGAACTTTTTTATGTGTAATTGCTTTGCTTATAACGTTTTTTCCAAACAGTTTGTTTATGTTAAACGAGAGATTCGGAATGCAAGCAGTTAGCAAAACCTTCATTACATGGTGAAAATATTATTACTAAGTAAATGATATAACACTTACGATTATGTCAGTTAATGCATAAAATAAGATAGTGACAAAACTAGTCTTAACCAAGAATGAAAAAAGATATATGACTTATAAACATTAATCGTTAGTAATTTAAGCGTAAAATCAATAAAAAATAATTCAAACTCTTACCTGTAAGTCTTAAAATAATTGTTTTATGTATCTACGCCTTCGAAAAATACATTTCAAGTGGAGGTACAAAATACACGGTTTCGTGTTGGAATTGACTATCCCTCTACTGATCCATACATAGTCACGTGATCTTTTATTGTTGTTAAAATGTAACGAAGCAATGGTCACGTGTGCTGCTTCACAAAGAATGCCAAGTTCGATAAATAGTCAGCTTATTACTAATTATATAATTATTCGGACTATTATTTTCGTCTTTATTATGTGTATTATTATTTTCACAACGTTTCGACCAGTGATTTCTCCGGCCATCGTCAGGTGTTATATCAAACATTTTTGTATGCGTCACAACCAGAAAGCTTTTTGTAGAATTACCAGGATTCGAACCCCCTAACCTACGAACCCGAATACTTGGTCGAAACGTTGTAAAAATAATAATACACATAATAAAGATGAGAATAATAGTCCGAATAATTATAGTAATACTAACTCCTCGTCTCAATCATTCCGCAAAACTATAGTCAACTTATTTCAAAATAACTTATTACTCACATCTTTCAGGTGCACTTGTCCATCCTCCTCACTTTGCTCCATCTGTTCTTGCAATGTAACATCCTAGCAGTAGCATCTCATTCAATGAACTAAGTTTATAATTACTTGAGAGATCAGCCTGTCCACGTTCAAAATGGTTACAGAATCAGATGGAGCTACCGTTGATATTGAAAGAAAACAGCAAATTTAAAAGCCATAAATTCCTGTAATTGAAGATTGTTGTCGTTGTTTGTAAGGAAGCAAGTAAATCCACTAGTTAACTTTCCTTTGGAGTTTTGAAAAAACATGACGATTGTATGCCAAGAATATATAAGAGCGTCATTCCATTTCACTTTAAAAACCCTCAGTAGCTTCATCAGGTGAAGATTGTCGTGAGCAGCCATAACCTGAAGCTTACAAAAAAAGTCCTGACTTAAGGAAGAAAGAGCACATCCAGATCAGCTGTTGGAAAATATGAATAACCTTCCACAACTGTAAAATCACTGACTGTCAAGTCAAATAGGGCCGATTCGTTGATCACAATTTTATGAGGGGCAATAAATCATCATTTGTTTTATCTGTCTGCATGAGTTCCATTATAATCCTCAAACTTCCTTTCTTCCCAGTGATGGCACTTGTTCCATCTGTGACAAGTGAGGACATCTAGGTGAAGATTTTCATGAGGTCCTGTTCCCCTTACTGTGTTTAAGCACGCCAACTCTACGGCAGCACTCAAGTCCTATGTATTCTGCTCTTGAGACTCATCAGCGCTTAGAAAGTGCTGCTTTTTTCTCGCCTATTTTTTGTCACCATTTTCCCCATTACATAGACTTTGTCGGTTTGGGTCCTATCAAAGCTGTCATCTTAGTGGAGGGATAATGTCAGAGTCTTCTTGAGCATCATGTCTGTCATAAATACATTCCACAAATTATCAGTGGCTCTTTGGAGTGAGTTACTGAGGTTCTTTGTCGTCAATTATCTTCAGTCCATCGTCATTCATTTGGAAAGCATTTGTAACCTCTGCTACTATTGCTCTGCTCGTGAATGAATATACAGACAAGGTAAATATCTTGATGTTAGTGTAGATTTGTATCATGAGACAGCCGACCCTATTGACTAGTTCCTCATTTGCTATCAACATTATTCTCCCCATTTGGCTGGACTATGATACTTTCACTGGAGAAATCGAGTTCAACCACAATGCTTGCAGGGCTTCTTTATGATAAGCACTTGATATGTGAGAGATCACTGTGTCCTCGCGAAAAATTGTAGCACTCTCTTGGGCAGTCACGGGAATTTGGATTTTTTAATAAATAGCTTGACAGTTTCAGGACATTTTGAGCGAAACAAGCAAAAAGGTAGTGACGACTTTTTACGTGTATGAAACATGGAGTTGACTTTTAAGGATTTCTGCTCTGATGATACGGCAGACTTAGAAATTACATCTTGAGGACAGGCAGAAGCAGATGAGTCAGTGCTAGGTGCTAGAAGCTCTGTTTGTGGTACCATCACCAGGGGCTGTATCTATACAGTAACACCTGATGTTTCTGAGGCTCCATTGTTTTGGGCGACCTATCATTGCATGAAGACACTGAGAGCTGGAGACGAAGTAGGTCTGTTCTTCTTCATGCTGGTGTAGAACTTATATTCCAAGTTATCAAGAAATGTATCTTTTGTCTCATTTATTCAAGTATGCCACGTCCTTCACATACGAGCATTCGTTGTTTATGAAAAATTTCAGTTTCCTCGAGAACAGTTTATTTTCGTTAGCCTTCGTATAGATCAACTTTACGACAATACTCAACGGTCTATACTACTAAGTTTATATTCCTGTTCACTTATTTGAACTTAGTTGTACCTAACGGTTTGTTCTGTCAAAAAGTATGATAGTTCTACGTAACGGTTTGTACTGTCAAATAGTATGATAAAGATATCCAGACAAGAAAGAAATCGTTATTAAACTGAATTTTGTATTTGCTTTATGCTAGACTAAAGCAATAGGACAATTTAAATGATAAATAATTACAACCGCACAGAAATGTCACTTAGAACGTTCAGCTTAAGAAAAGTTAAGAAAGCCCATGGGCACACATGCTACCGGTTTCGCCCTAGTCAACTTTATGTTTTCCTAGCTTGAATTCACGCATTGAAAAAATTTCTGTTTGATTGTGACCATATCCGTAGAAGTCGTGATTAAAAAAAACAACAAAAAAACTGCAGGTACAAGCCGAAAGAGGTCTCTATTTGACTGTGATAACGTGTGTATGTGGAGATTATGGATATTGTATTGACATAAATGTGGTTTATTAAAGAAAATGTGTTTTGTAAACATCAACCAGTTACAGTTATGTTCAGCAATTCTTTCAGCCACGTACCCTTCTCATCTACTTACCACTAATTCAAAATACTTTATTCCTATTTTTTATTACTAAAGTGTTATTGGATATATTAGTGTCATCAAAATAACAATCTTCAGCAGTCTTGCAGCTAAACCAGACGAAGCAGAGCTAAAAAGTCACAGATCCAATTTTCTCCAATGAATGCCAGAAAACGCCCTTAGGTAGTTATTTTTATATAGAATGTGAGTAAATATCTAACTTTTTTATGTAATAGTTCTCCCATTTTGTGTTTCCTTAAAGTGACCTTGGTCAAAACCCTGGATACTTTTATAAGTTGTTTTTGAGTTCATATCTTTTCTATTTATTCTGATAATTTTTTGTTGATACCTTTGTTTTTTTTATGAATTTCGCACAAAGCTATACGAAGGCTATCTGCACTAACCGTCCTTAATTTTGAAATGATAGACTAAAGTGAAGACATCTAGTCAACATCGCCAATCTCCAATTCTTGGACTACTCTAATCAGACTGAATAATGAGATTTGACTGTCACACCTACTTACAGCGCATCCAAAGCCCCAAAGTGCAGAGCACACTTTTATATGTATACAAGTGTAAAAAATTAAAGTAGGAATGGGAGCACCAAAAAGTAAGGAAACAAGGTAGGAATGGGCAGAATAACATTACGACATTTGATGGTTTTTGACACCGCGCAACCTCAATGTGAGTAAGGCCATCGTTTCCCCCATTCCTACATCTTGTGCTTTTTGTAACTTGGTAATTGTTCATACTAAATGAAAAGTGTATATTGTTACATTTCTCTATTGTAAACTTTGTTTCAGAAACCAAGTACAGATACATGTATGTAATTAAATTATGTGACCCTAACAAAATGCTTGACGTCATAAGGGAGTGTTTGATGTCGGAAGTGAGACAGGAAGCTCCAATAGTCATAATTTGCTTATGGGAGACATTATAACTATCTGACTAATAAGGGGTGGGCCAAAAGAATAGTACCAAAACCGCTGATTTTAGAAAAGTTTACATTTATTAAGTATTTAGAAAACATTAACTACAGATAAGATTCAATTCAAGTCTGTAATTGGATTAAAGTTCAAAGTAGAACACAAAGTAGGAATGGGCTGAACGATGGCTACACCCACTTTGAGATTTCACCATGTCCAAAATCACCAAGGGTTGTAATGTTATCCCGCCCATTCTTCCTACTTTGCTTCCTTACCCTTTGGTACTCCCATTCCTAGTTCCTAATCTTTTCTTTAAAACTTTTTTACAGTTGTCTCATAGATTGTATGGGTACTAAGTCTTGAGAGTAACTGGGCTATAGGCCTATCCTTCTCGTAGCTTTTCTTGGTGCTAAGTTTGGAGAGTAACTGGGTTCTAGGCCTATCCTTCTCGTCGCATTTTGTACAGCTATCTTTCGCCATTTCCTGCCTTTTGCTTATATCTAGTCAGGGTGACAGCCTTTTGTTTGGCTGGGACAAAGACATTTAAGTTTAGCAACATAAGATTTTCTCATTTTCTCTCTTTTTGTTTCCTTGAAAAACATTATAAAAATCGTACTGTTTCAAGTACAACTTTAGATGTCAATAGGTCACGCTTAGTTTGAAAACAAAACAAAGGTGAATTATACAATTTATCGTTCTTGTTTTAAGTCCAGAGCACTCGAGCAAAGCCGTGTCAGACTTAGGCAGTGATAGCATTCATTCTCACGTAGGAGACTCAAGTCTTAGGCACCGACTGCTATGATTGAATTGCTTTGTCCAACACAGAATCCTCGAATCAGATGTATAGAATTGAAAACTTCGCTTTCAAAGTTTAGATCATAGATAGAGCCTAGATCTAGAGAATCTAAGCAGTCCACGTTTTTTTATCTAGCTAATACAGCAGCAGGTTGATCAATTAGAGCATGGGCATAAGCAATCTTGCACCTGCACGTGATATGAAGGCAGTTTGTCACTTGGCAACTCACAGAGCGTGCTTGAAACCAGAGAATATGGCTACTAGTGTATTGTTAGCTCGTTAGTAGTGTTGCAAAATGATTATTGTTATTAATTGTTATTACCAAGGTTATCAATAAAACTAAGAAAAACTCTTTTAGCCAAGGTAGCGTAATCCAATCATGTGCATTTAGATTTGCATGAAGTAAAGGAAGAAGAGAGCTATGCCTTTCCAACAACGTTAGTCAGTCAGTCAGATTGACAAATTTGTGGTTTAGTAAAATCTTTGTTTTTACTCTACCGAATTTCTCTAGTGCTTTGGTGGCCTGTTACTCTGCATTTGGTTTGCTTACTACTCAACAGCGTGTGTAAAGTGCTTATAAAGTTTTGTTTACAGGCTGTTTGCACTGTTTTTGAGATTTTAATTTGTATTACAAATCTGGCCCATTCCTACAATAAGAACTACCGTACTTATGATATTAGTTAACGGTAACTAAATAGACACTAATTACTCACTAGTGTATATCCTGCGTTTCGGCTGTTAATTTGTTGCCGTCTTCAGGGACTTATTGCGATTGTGGTAGAGGTCGAGACTCAAATCCTTAACAACCTTTATATATTAGTATATACTATAAATAAAAATAATTCATCAATAATTATTGTATTTGGTGATCATATATGCAATTGACCATAATAACGGTTGGTATCCGATTGTCACAATCCTACCTTAAGTACTTAACAAAAGTAATTTGAAATCATTCATTTTGTGCTTTAATGGAAACTTTGTATATCGTTAAACATTATTTTTTTATTAACAGATGGGAATAAGAAAACAAATAAAAGTTTACTTGTTGAATTTCGCGCAAAGCTACTCGAGGACTATTTGTGCAAGCCGCCTCTAATTTTGAAATGATAGAATAGAGGAAAGGCAGCTAGTCAACACCAACCACCACCAATTTTTGGGCTACTCTTTACCAACGAATAGAGGGATTGATCGCCACATATTAACGCCCCCCCTAAGCTGAAAGGACGGGCATGTTCGGTGAAGGGATTCGAATCCGTAACCCGCAGATTGCAAGTCGAGCGCCTTAACCACCACACCTTTAATATGAAGTAAAAATTCTTTAAAGGCTGGGCAGATGGAGAATGACGAGGTTGAGCGAAATCATCACGTGCCGTTGTATCGATCGATGGAAACCAAGGTGGAAATTTCCATATAAGTAGTACGCACATGAGTCTCCTTCGTGGATATTTTCCATGATGTCATAATGCATGATAGTTAATTCATTATCACGTTGATAAGTACTATATATTTTCACTATTATATATCATGTAAACATGCAGTTTTTAGGATTATTTGGAAACATCTTCCTTTTTACTGAGTTTTGGATTATATTTGTTTGTTTGTTATTTAACACAAAGCTACACATGTCCACCATGAGTATCGAAACCCGGTTTTTAGCATTATAAGCCTTCAGATTTACCGCTGAGTCACTGTGAGATTGAGAAAAAGAAAACCCTATCCCTAATCCTACAGATTTTTAGGACCATCATCTTCACACGAGGCTGTATCAAATGTATAAACCTTTGTTCCTTAAAAGTTACAGACATCAGAAAATATATCAACGATATGTATTTCGAGCTGTTTTGAAACGCAAGTGGTTGAATGGATATTATATTTCGGATGTGACGTGAAAATCAAACACATTTACTAATAGAGAAAGAGGTGCAAACATTCCACGAAAGATGCTTGACATGTGAAAAATATTTGTTATTGAAAGTTAGAAGAAAAATATTTAATAACTTTTGGTTGTTACGATGCAACCCACTATATTACGATGTTTTACGTTTTACAATCACTTCGTATAACATTTGTAAAATTATGATAGAAAGTAAGCCTGTCCCTCCTGAATGTTTAATGTGTGAAATTGACTAAACATAAATAGAAAACAAAATTTAAATTTTATCTAAAAGTAGGGGTCGTTGGTTATTCGTAGAATTGCTATAAGAAATATCCAAAACAAAATAAATACTGCAAAAAAAGTACACAAACTTTTTATTGCAGCATTTACTTTGTTTTTGGATACTTCTTATAGCAATTTCATGAATAGCTAACGATCCCTTCTTACCGTTAAAGTATTATTTTATTTTTTCCTATTTAGTTGTTCCATTTTTACATGTCCATGAAATGGATACAACATCTATAAACTTTCAGTATAGCTATATCCCTGACAGCTATAACCTTTACAAGAATTAAAACCCCAATCACAAATGTATAAAATTTAATCCTTACTTTGGCAGCTTTATACACTTATCTGTAGGCCAAAGTAAGGATTAAATTTCATAAATTTGTGATTGTGGTTTTAATTTACTTTTTATACCAGGATCCTAACTTCATTTGAAAATTCATGATTTATTAATATTCTTGTTTGTTTATATTTTATGTTATACCCCTATAAAGTATATATATATTTTTTTACCTTTAAAAACTGTCGCGTGCCTAGCCTATCCGTCGATAGGTAGCGCCATCCGTTGGGTTGAAAATATATTTAAGTAAGTGCATGGTATGTTTATAATTTATATTATACCTGTATATATATATATATATGGAATATCAAAAGCAGGTACTCACAGACCAATCAAGTAAGTTGGAGAAATCTTGTAGCGATAGTCCGAGCTGTCTAGGCGCTAGCCCCGTTGACGAGATCAGATAGGTAGTAGACGAAAAAGATGCTGTTTAAGAAATTTTGAAATGTTATACCTGAAACGTTATCGACATTTTTAGCGCATTATTAGTATATAGATACGCATAATATATCGTACCCAATACTTTGAATGGTCGGTTTTTCGCTTAGGAATTCGAGAAGGTAGTTTTTCGGCGCGTGAATTAATTGGAATCCTTGTCAATCTTTACTATTAAGTACTACCTTGCTTAAAATAAGTTAAAGTTTGGTTTGAATTTCGCTAGCCATCCCTAGTTTAGCAGTGAAAAACAGGAAAGGCAGCTAGTCATTACCACTCACTGCCAACTCTTTTACTGACATATAGTGGGATTGACTGTCACATTATAATGCCCCATGGCTGAGAGGGCGAGCATGTTTGGTGGGATGGAGATTTAAACACTTGACCCGCAGCTTGTGATCCGAGCGCTCTAACCACCTGGCCATGCCAGACCGTGGTAACGAAAAATTATTTCTACAAAGTAATGGATCAGTTTAATATCAATCTTTCACTCACAAGTAAGAAAAGTGAAGATTGACACAACACAAAAGTAACCAACTAAACACAGTATATAACATTATAACAAAAAAGCCCACAACCGAAGGAAATATAAAACATTTCTTGCGATAATATAAAGCCCCCCAGTAGCACAGCGGTATGTTTGCGTTCTTGCAACGCTAGAAACCGGGTTTCGATACCCGTGATGGGCAGAGCACAGATGGCCCATTGTGTAGCTTTGTGCTTAATAACAAACAACAACAAACGTAATATACATGTGCATGTGTATATTTGCATGTCTTAATTTTTGTAGTGTATTCTGTAAAAACTGAAAAGAATGATAATGAAAAATATTCACCTACTTATGTGATATTGCTGGTAAAAGGCCTTTCGAACCAATAGTAACTTGGGCCTTCTAACTGAAGATTCAAACGGGACTACAGAGTAAAAATGCTCATCCAATTTGTAACCAAATCGTCGAGAAGAGCAACTCGAACACCAATAGTTTAATAAATTCGCAAATATAAAAATTTATTAACATAAATACAGGTTACTTACAATGCTCTACAAAAGAAAAAGAAAACAACGGTAAGTGTTTTGTGGTGCGTGTTGAAATGATAAGCGTGAAGGAAGACTATTGGACAAGTTCTTATCACTTAAGTGTGTTCCCCCTCCCTGAAACTTAATTCGAAGTTAAGTTTTATAGGAAAACAAAACATATTTACTTTATATCTTTTTTTGCCAGCAGAAAACACCCTTCAAGAAAGTCTAGAAGGTAATACTGTATTGCAAATAAATCTCTGATTATTCTTTAAATCGGTAAAATCCTAAAAATAGCTTTAAAATCCTTTCCTATCCTCTTTTACAAGGGCAAACGTGGCTTTAAATTCCAAAGGAAAAGACGAAAACAAAGCCATATTTGCAAATAAAATTCACTTTGCATACAAGATCTGTGTACTTTGAGAGCCGACCTCTAGGGCAAGGCTGTCCATGCCCCTTCTCTGATTCACCAGCAGAAAATATAAACTCTATTTCAGGACGTCATTGTTATCTCTTCTGCAAGAGAAGTAGGTTAAATGCCAATTACCGAACCCACATCATGCATAGTTCAAAAACGGAGAAAGTTGGTATTGCATGAGAGAAACCCAGTTTCAAACTGAGAATAGTGAAAAACAGCAATAATTTTGATAAATTTACATATTAACTAAAGATTTGGCGGGCACATTGTACATTCCTATAGAAATAAGTTTGATAAATTTACATATTAACTAAGCGTTTAGTGGGCATGTAATATATTCCTGTACTACACTTGTGTCTCAAAGATCATTCCAGTGAAATATTCGTGTCTAGAAATATTTAGAAATTACCAAATAGTTTGTATTAACGATATTTGTCAAAGCAATATCAATGTAGCTTTCAAATGTAAAGGCTAAGGCTTGGGCTACTTTCAAAAAAAAATAAAAAACTTTCTCATTTAATGTGAACAGCTAAGCAGCATGGCCCCAGAAAAAGGAAGTAACACTCCGATGAGATGTTATTGTAGGAGGGCTGAGCGTACCCTAGTTGTTAACGAGCTAGGTTGTGAATCAATATGTCTAGAGCTCAAGCCGTGACATGTCTCTGAATACGACATATATGCTTTCAGCTATGTGAATGTCATAACTATGACAATCGATCCTGCTATTCAGTAAAGTGTAGTTGCATAATAGGCGGCAGGAGCTGCTTACTGGTTGCCTTTCTTCTGGTCAGCAATTATCATTAAGAGTTCTGACTTGACTATTGCGGCTTACCCATGTTTAGCATAAGAGGCTCTCAGTTTGAACTATCAGATATTATAGGCTGCAGGAGTGAAGACAAGTTGTACAAGGAGATCGTTGGATCGACAGATTACTCTACAATTACAATATAACACATTGTTAAACAGTAAAATATGGACATAATCGAAAACATATGTGTTTCGTAACAATAATACAGAGCCTAGAGAAGTGTAAATCATCAGACATATGAAAGTTAAAAATAGTGTAAAACAGTTAACTACAAAGAAAACTGTAACTTTAAGTGTGTTTTTTTGAAAAGGGTGATTTTTTTCCTCTCATTCTAGGAGGATGAAATGTCTTCAGAGAAAACGCCAATTCCTACTTTACCTGTCTTTGGATGTATGTCATTAAAACATATATCGTTAGTCTTCTAAACATTCCAACACGTCAACCAAATGAGAACAGAATACTGATAGGTTGATCATGAACCTACAGGTTAACCATAAATGATATGACGCATCTCATTCTACGCAAGATCTAAAGATTTACGAATAAACCAAGGATGCCTGTATCAAATGTGATGACTCTAGCCATTGGCTACTGAATTATCCAATCAAACTTCAACAAATGAAAAAAGAAAACAGTTAAACAACAGAGAATGAGAAAACGTCACAGACCTAATAAATTACAAATCTCACACTGGTACAACCAAAATGGGTAAATTTTGAAAATCACGAGTGACCGTTGGATTCAATATAAGACAAAAGATGCTTCAACTTCAAAGCAGAACGAATCGTCAGGATTTTGAAATGGTTTAATGTTTATTAACACAAAACCCATCCAACTTCTGTTAGGTACTAGGGTATCTGCAGATCTGACCACAGACCAACAAGTGCTAAAAAAACCTGAAGACAGAGGCTTACCTTCGTAAAATCGAACGTTTTTCAGAGTAAGCTAGAGATTGAGTTATATTTTAACTATAACTACAAAATGTGGCTGATGCAACAAGTTTTGCAGTATTAACTATAATAACCAGCTTAATTAATCGAAATTACATGCAGCGTTTACTTGTTTGTTGTTTGGGCTATCTATACTGTGCCCACCAAATGTATCGAAACCCGGTATGTAGCGTTATATGTCTTCAGTGAAATTAATTGGGCTGTAAATTTCAGTTTTATTGTGATAGTTTTACCTAGTATGCAACAAAACGCAGACTAATAATTAATTCAAGTACCAATACTATTAAGTGTGTCATTTTTCAATATTAAAACGAACTACCCTAGTGAAAAAAAAGAAGAAAAATAAAAATGAGTTGCGTTTATCAAGAAAACAAATTACAAGTTTTCAAATGTTTGTATTTTATGGTGGCGTTAAACGCCAGTTTTTAAGTGAGTTACGATAATCTGAAAACGTACAAACAAACAGTTAGTGCATCAGTAACTACAGGAGATCAGTTAAAGCCAAATATGTGGTGAACTGTAATATTATAGCTAGATTAAAATCGTGAACAGTGGTCTTGATTGATTACTTAAAGTGATAAAAAATTACACATTATTTATGTAATAGGTTAATGTTATCCTTAATCAATTTTTAAGATGTATAAACATGGTTTTAAAATTGGATGTGCTCGTTACTTGCAGCAGAAAAATAGCTATTACTAGCATTGAAGAGAAAACTGTTTTTTAAAGACCTGATTCTCGACAGATGGCAGGACACTCTCGTAATTAAAATTGCTCTGTAAAAGAAAAAAAATAGTTGTGCTGTAAATTAACAGAAACATTGTATTTCACAACAACACAGATTGTTTTTCCCAAACACAAACTTATGTCACCTATAACAAAACTGACTGCTGTAACGGTATAAAAAACGCAAGCTTACTTGTTTTCTAACAACACTGTTAGCAAGCAGTTTTCTATTTGAAATTGTGTGTGTTTAAAAACATCGTTGTGTTGTGAAGTCAAATCACATTTTTATTATGCGTATGTATATTGTATAAAATTCAACACAAATATTGTGCATCAGCCAACATATTTGTGTATTTCATTGTTGCTAACTCACAAGAATTGCGTTTTTAAGTTGAACTTTTGTTGTACCCATTCAAATTCCATACCTTATATTTAAATGTGAAATAGGCGAGAGAATATGTCAGTAAATATGGTGAAATGTATCTGAAAAACATCAACAACACTACATCAAAAATTAAAAGCGCATTAATTTATCCTGCGCAGATATTCGAAAGCATGATTAATGTCCTGTGTCAATGTATACATCAACATAACAAAGGTTTGTTTTGTTTTAAAGCTTATATAATAAAATGAAATTATTGGTAAAGTACACAAATTTGACATTTTTTTTCACCACATAGCATGCTGTCTTATTAATCACAGGCTTTTAGTCTCTATGAATACGCCATCATTGGGTGGGAGATTGATCTTAACGACAATACCTCAAACAGACAGCTAGTGTTTCTGTGTTCGTATGTAAGGAATATTATTTATTTATTGTTACTTTCGTTCACAATGTTGATTATATTACTTAATATATATCGAATGTACTTATATTTTATTTTGCTTTATTGTTTACTATTACAATTTTTTTATAAAGAATATTTGGCACTGATCTTAATATATGCATTTAGGACTGGCCTCAATCTCTTAAGCTGGCTAAATCTAGTGAGGTATTATTAAGATTATGACTGAAAATATCATAAACAGCTAGGATATCCAACTGATGAAACAATGCATCCTTATCTTTATAAGTAGAAACCTACATTTAATTAGCTGATTAAATAACTTGCCCTGATAGGAAGTTAATACAAATTAACTCATTTTTAATACTTGTATATTTGACTAACATACTGTTACGTCTCCGTTTGTTAATTAACTTCCCGTAACTTCGTTCCGACGAAACTTAAGCGACACAAGTCCTTTCTTAATAAAACTGGTTTATTCTTTCCAAATATAACTTTACCGATACACTCAACTTCAACAATCGCGCTAAACAACGCTATATCAACGAACGTCAATAATACTTCTGACTGCAGTTCAATTACTCACTATCTACACACACATTACATTCCCCTCTTTTATATACCAGCCTACCCTATATCTAGTAATTACTAGAGCATTCGCCAAAGTACAGGATAGTTCTAGAAACGTTGCGTCACAGTAGTCATGTGACTCGATGACGCAACAATACCATAAGAGATGAGATAAAGATCACGTATAGTTAGTTGTGCGTGCGATAAAGTGTTCCCATAAAT